>NC_087200.1:158813753-158923753 GCF_015104395.2 Macrobrachium nipponense
GTGGGGCGGGGAGGGGAGAGGGCGAAGGACACACACACGCGCACACACACACACACAGAGCCAAGGAAATTAATATAATAGATTACAAAACTCTTGTGGTGAAACGGATTGGAAATATGAGCAGGTGTGACACAGAAGAAGAATCAGTAAGCAAAGGAAGAGTAAAGGAAGGATAATGCTGAAAGTATTTGATCATGGCTGGACTCCGCGTGGTAGAGTTGATTGGAAATATGAAAAGAACGAAACGCAACCGAAAAATGCAGAGGCAACTTTCGGAAGGGGAGAATAAGAGGCCTTTTGGGAGAGAAAAGTATTCCGAGGGAAAACTGCCCGAAGAGGAGGATCTCGCTTTCGCCTTTCATCATTGAAAGCCTCTCTGTTTTCATTTTTCATATTCTTGTCTTTTATGTTGTTGTGATTGATATAGAACGCGGGCTCTTTTCATTTTTTGTTCTTTTATTATTATTATTGTGATTGAATTTGGTCTTCTTAGATAATTATTAGTGGGTTTCGCTACTATTTTTTTTCGATTGCCGTTATGCTGTAAGGAATAGTCTTTTTTGGGGGATGGGTATCATCTTAATTAATATAGATGCCTATTTCGTATTATGGCTTTTCTGGGTGTCGTCTTAAACGTTTTCATCATCATTATCATCGTCAAATCTGAGTGCAAGATTAGCTGCCGTTGAGGTGCATGCATGCTGAACAGATAGGCCATTTAAGGAACGCCGACGAGTCGTCGCCTGGCTTATTACTCCAAGGGTCTTTTGAAGAGACGAGTAAATTCGCCATAAGATGTAGTTAAGAGAGCAATTGTTATTTTTATACAATTTCATGTGAATACCATGGCCTTATTTTCATAACGATAGAAGTCCCAGAATTTGTGGATATTAAACGAATGTTTATAGAGACTGCAGTCTCCTCTGAAGATAACAATTGATGCCAGAGTTCTGAGGAAATGTAGTATTTGTTGGATGGATGAGTATAGAGGTCCACACCAGCCCTCTTAATCCTTCACACACCTTATCCAACGCTGGCATAAGGCCAGGTTAATCTAAAATCTAAACCAACCACTCAAGGTGCCAGAAAAAAAAAGACCTCAGGCGAGCCAGAATTGGCCATTATAGTAACTTAATTTTTTTTTTATTCAATTGTCTCTTTATTATTACTTTACTCTGCAGGATCTTGGACATCATTTTGCACGGTCTGAGCAGAATGTATCATTGTAATGATAACGTCCTAATCTTGGGGAATTTCTATTTAATAAATTGTGATGTCCTGTGGCTTATGAGCAATCTTAATTTCGCACAATAGTCAATATACCAACAATTTGAATCTGATAATCTATGGTTCATATTTGTTCCCTTAAAACTCTGACATAACTCCGGTTGAGAACCGTTGCATTAGACATCACATTATTACTTTCTGGTAACTTACGTAATTATTACTTGTAGTACATATCTTCGGTTATTTGGTTTGTACATTATGTGAATGTTACTGAGAGTATGATGATTGGTTCCAAAGACACTATGTAACAAAGAGGTGGCAGGATATATGTGCGTATATTATAATATATTTGTTAACTAATAATGAATCATGTTGAATAAGATTTGACCAAGAGGGTATTCGTAGAACAACTGCAGCTACATAACCTTTTAGACCAAGTAATTAAATATACATGTGATACCCATCCACCCAATATCTTTAATCGAATGAACTTTGTGATCTAACTTTGGTAGGCTATATGAGGAAATGCCGAGACTATGGGATACCGTACAAACTATATAGTTTCCGTATGTAACTTGAAGCATGGTGACACTGACACCGCCGTTTCATGTTAGTAGGTTGGGTATAGAATTAAGTAGTGCTAGTTTGTTATATATATATATATATATATATTATATATAATATATATATATATATATATATAAAGTATATATATATATATATATAAATAAATAAAGTATATATATATATATATATATATATATATATATATATATATCCTTGGTGTTGGTAAATTTCGACTTTTTTAATAATTATAGAAAGGTAGACATATTTGTAATACATGGTCATCCTGCAATCTACTAAAAGCCTTCTTTCGGATAGCCATACGACTTAACTATTTTACATTTGTTGATAATGAATTTTTTTATTAAGTAAGAGATATGCATAGTATGTATGTATGCATATATATATATATATATATATATATATATATATTATTATAAGTAATATATAATATATGTATATATACATACGTATATAACGTAGGAAAAATATGCCTCATACATTATATAATACAAACACACACATATATACATATGTGTATATATATATATATATATATATATATATAGTATATATATATATATATATATATCATATAACATAAAATAAATTAATTTTCAACAAATATGAATATAATAGTTAAAACGTATCGCTATCCGAAATAGGGCGTTAGAAGATTGCTTAATGACTATACATTACCTCTATTTTCTTTCATCATACTAATTATATATATATGCATGCATTAAGCTATAAATGTCCTTTCATATCTAATGTGCTCTACCTTGGAATTAATATATTTTCATACGTTAACCGAAGGGGGATTTTTTAGCTGATAAGAAATTCATCGACTCTTGGGTGCGAACCACAGAACCAAGGAATTAGGACGTACAGTGAAGCGCTTTAACCAAAACCCTATCATTAGAGGTATAAGTTAACGAGGCCTTTACCTTATACCTCTCGTGATGATAGCCTTGTGTTTTAAAGCGCTTCACTGTACATCCTAATTTCTTGGTTCCGTGGTTCGCGCTCATGAGCCGACAAATTTCTTACAAACTAAAAAAATTCCCATTTGGTTAACATATATGAAAATATAGTAATTCCGAGGAAGAGCGAATGAGATATTAAAGGACATTTATAGCTTAATGCATACATATGAATCACAGTGATGTGGTAAGACATATATATATATATATATATATATATATATATATATATATATGAATCCGTAACGTAGATAACAGCCTTCCAGTTCTCAGTTAGTGATGAATTATATGGAGTGAACCCCATGCTCTTTTATTGACAGTAGCTTTTGCTGGTACCCATTCGATTCACCAGTTAACTCATCTGGGTCGACTGGTGTGAGGTAGGTCGGGTCCGGATCACGGATAGTGTAAACTAGTATATATATATATATATATATATATATATATATATATATATATATATATATATATGTAAATGTATGTATATATATGTATATTATATATATATATATATACATATACATATATTATATATATATATATTATATATATATATATATATATATATATATATATTATAAAAAGTGTAACCAACCAAGGTGCACATATGTGAAGACCCAGGTGACATCAAATCATAGGTTGATTAATCAAAAAGCTAGTTTCTACATTTGTCTTATCTTTATTACTGTAATGTGATTTTTTAACAAGTCACGTTTATTCTATAATTTATATTTATTGACAGATTCCAAGATGTAATAATCGTAATATTACAAAACATCGAAATAAAGATAAGACAAATGTAGAAATTGGCCTCGTCCCTTAATCAATCTGTGATTGCATGTCCCCTTGGCCTTCACCTATGTGCACCTTGGTTGTAAAAAAAAAATATATATATATATATATATATATATATATATATATATATATATATATATATATATCCTTAAATCCACAGTAGAAAAGTAAGTGAAACGGGGACTCAGAACAAGTACTTTCGTAGTATATTCTATATTTTCAAGTACACTCCGAATATAAAAAAAAAAAAAAGTTGACAGACCTTTATATACAAAAACAGAATGAGGGGCAGGGTTACAGTTTGTTAATCTAGGTGGCGTGATCTTTAAGCAAAAGAGATAAGGCAAGTGGATCAAGGTATAATCCCGGATGGAGATTTAAATTCCTTGTTGATGTGTCTTCAGTAAAAATGGGCTCCTACAGATCCCTTTTTTGGCGATCTTTGACCCTGCAGATTATCGAGGAATTATTCCAGTTAATAGCATGGCTTGTCTTAAGCTAATGATCCACAATGCCATTATTTGTTAATCCTCTTGACATGGCATATTTGTGCTGAGAGCATCTTACCTATAGTTCTTTAGAAGTTTGCCCAATATAAATCTTATTAAATTCTCTACAAGAAATACTGTATACAATGTTGTTTGAATTTGGCAGGCTATTCTTAATTAGTTTATTTTTCAAAATATTATATTTAACACTGAGTTAATATCAATAGTTTTTTTGCTTTATTTTCACAAAGTTCCAAAATATATGAGGTCAACATAATGAATATCCTATTTTATCACTAATTTTAAACTCATCTAAAAATTCCGGACTACAAATTCCAAGAGATCCGAGATACATACTGGAAAATCTTGACGTCTTAATTTGTTTAGCAAGGTTAGAGTAAAAATTAATATATGACAAGTAATTCGTGGATGTCTTATATATTTTAAAACTAAAATTGGTGTTATTTCTAATAACTATGACATTCAGAAATGATATAAAATTATTTTCTTCATATTCTATTGGGAAATTTATCGGTGGCGCAGGATTATTAATTGTATGTAGGAAATCAGGAATGTTTACATTTTCTTTTACAATACAAAAACAATTGTCTACATATCTAACCCAAAACCCTTTAGAAAATAAATATCTTAGCATAAGTCTAGATTTAAAAAATTCCATGTAAATATTAGATAAGATTGGTGAAAAAGGTTACCCATGGCCATACCAAATACCTGTTCATAAAAATTATCATTGAAAGTGAATTTACAATTTTAAATACAAAGGGATACCAAAACAGGATTAGTAAGTAATTCTAAATGATGAGTCCAAATGTTGTGATAAATATTGAAGTAGGTCATCAATAGGAACTTTAGTGAGTAGAGATGTTACATCAAAATTTATCAGTTCTGAATAAATCAATATTGAAGAGTCTAGCACAGAAATCAGCAGTTTTGTAAATGGGAATTTGAAATAATACCCAGGATAGGTGACAGTAATTTAACTGGATATTTAGAAAGTTTATAGCTAAATGAACCGGTTGAACGGATAATGGGACGAATAGGGAAGTCTCTTTTATGGGTCTTGATTAATCCGAACATGTAAGGTAAAGATGGGCCAACTGTCATCACTTTCTTTTTTATTGAACTGAATTCCTTTAGTATAGTTTTCATTTTAGAATTGAAACTTTTTATGACATCAGATAATGGGTCCTTCCGTAGCTCTTTGTCAGTACTAGAGTCAGATAATAAGTTTTCCATTTTTTCCATATAACTAATTTTATCCATTGCTACAAAACAATTGGATTTGTCAGCTTTAGTAATAGGCAAACTTTTATCTTTCTTCTTTTCTTGAATTGCACCGATAAACCTTCTCGGGAAATTCATTATTATAATAGGTATTTGAGGTAATCCGAAAAAAATCATTTAACTAAATTAATTGATGGTGATATATTTGTGTTTTTCTTTTTCAGTTTGGATATCTCTGAAATGATGTTTGCGTACGAAACCTGATCACTAATGGCATACGATAAACTATAACCTAAAGCACATTTATGATTGTGGTTCAGCTCTTTGCTTGAAAGATTTATTACACAATCATCATTATGTTTGTTATTCCATTCACTTATCTCAATTAGGCTTTTTAATTTGTGATCCAAATGATGCACTAGTTTGTTTAGTTTGAGTCTAAGGGTATTATAAAAATTTTTCAGTAGCATTGTTCTCCAATCCGGGGGAATCTTGTTCATGAAATTAACTCTGTCATTAAATTTCTCAATTTCTTGAAAATATTAAATTCAAGTTTTTTGTCTTTTTTATATGTTTTTTGAGGGCGATCACACATAATTCATTGAAAGGAGATTCACTGTCCACTCGTAATAGCTTAGGTAATAATGATTTTGAGATCACTTGCTCTCGCAGAGACTTTTGCAGGAATTTTCTTTGCAGCCAAGTGTCCTTTGGAAAGATAAGAGAATATCTATCAGAAAAGGGAACAGGAGTAGAAAGTTCCATGTGGCATCCATATCCAATGTAGCATGAAGGAACAAGTACTTGAGAATATCCTTAAGTCCACGGTAAAAAGAAAGTGAGTCTAAGATTATTGATAAAATAGGAGATTCATTATGTTACCTGCATATTTTTTGAAATTTTGTAAAAATAAAGCAAAAAAGACATTACAGTCCAATCAGTATTAACAAAGAATTTCAGATTATTCTCTACACCATTGATCCTAATTTCATTCCTACTATACCCATTTTAAAAACTGTTGATATTAACTTACTATTTAAAAATAAAGAAATAACATTTTGAGAAATAAACTAATTAAGAAAAGCCCGCCACATTCAAACAATATTGTATACAGTAGTCCTTGTAAAGAATGTAATAAGACTGATGTTGGGCAAACTACTAAAGAACTAAAGGTAAGATGCTCTCACAAATATGTCTATATGAAGAGGATTAACGAATAATGGCATCGTGGATCATTGGCTTAAGACAAGCCATGCTATTAACTGGAGTAATTCCTTGATAATCCGCAGGGCGAAGGATCACCCCCCGGAACCCCCCACAAAAAAAAAAAAAAAAAAAAAAAAAAAAAAAAAAAAAAAATAAAAAAAAAAAAAAAAAAAAAAAGAATCTGCTGGAGTCCATTTTTATTACGGCCACGTCAACAAGGAATTTAAATCTCCATCCGGGATTATACCTTTATCCTCTTTCCTTATCTCTTTTGCTTGAAAAACATGCCGTCCAGATTAACAAGATGTAACCCCACCCCCTCTCTATGTTTTTGTATATAAAGGTCGGTTAACTTCTATTATTCAGTGTTAACTTGAAAATGTAGATTATTTAATGAAAGTACTTGTTCCAAGTCCCTGTTTCACTTACCTTTCTCTCGTGGATTTAAGGATATATATATATATATATATATATATATATATATATATATATATATAATACGTATATATATATATATATATATATATATATATAATATATATATATATAGATATATATATAAGCGAATACCACGGAAATGATAGTCAGGAATCCAAGCGCTTTCTGAATAAGACGAAAGCGCTTGGATTCCTGACTATCATTTCCCGTGGTATTCGCTTATTTATGAAGTCACGTGCATCTACTGTGATTTTTTAAGCATATATATAATATATATATATATATATATATATATATATATATATATATATATATATATATATATATATATTGTATATATTGCAGTGTTAGTGTGTGCCAGAAGAATCGCAAGTATTGTTAAAACCCTTAAGGGAAAAATACATGTCCCCTTTAGTAACGATTGGGACACGACTTGAATAGGGGAAGATCGTAATGCTGGGGAGAATACAAAAGTTAAGGAATTCTAGAAAGAAATATATACCAAAGGGACTACAAAAAAGATAGACTTATTTATTCCCGAGAATGTACTTTATAACTAGAAAGTATATTGAAGAGAATATATTTGCCGTAACCAACGCACCCGGGCATTGTAAAACAGACGTGTAAAATATCATGTTAAATAAATGTGATAACAGAAAATTAGACACATAATAGGAAAAGTAATGTACATAACGGAGTTATTTTGAGTAGGGCCTGTATGAAGAAGGACTACTAAACAGAAAAATTTAATCTTGTGAAATTGATGGTATCATGAATGGAAGTGATAAGAGGCGAGAGGAAAATGAAATGAAAAAATGTGTTCTTTTGAAATTATTAGAATGTTGCTGTACGGGAGAGGCTGTCTTCAGGAAAGAACCTATTGCCAAAGATGATAAAATCCTAGTGAACGCGACGATAAAAAAAAGTTGTGGGAAAATGTCAAAAAGACTAAAAAATGAGTGAAAAAAATTGAGGGAGTCTCTGCATTAGTGATGATGAGAGGCTGTAAAGAAGAAATAACCACGGCTTTTCTGTGTAAAGGACGGACGAGCTGCTGTTGCCCCCAGGGCGAGCACAAGAGCACGGCCAGGACAAGGATGAGGTCAGGCTGAAGTAGGTGGAGGAATCTTGAGAGAGAGAGAGAGAGAGAGAGAGAGAGAGAGAGAGAGAGAGAGAGAGAGAGAAGCGTGCCGAAATGGGTAACCGAATCAGACAACATAAAATTTTATTGAATTTAATTGTGTATGAGAGAGAGAGAGAGAGAGAGAGAGAGAGAGAGAGAGAGAGAGAGAGAGATGACATGACTTACGAAATCGTTAAATTTTCAGTCATTATGTCGAGTCGTCTTTGTGTACTTTACGTATGTGACAAACAGGCGACACTTTACATTATTTGACAAACAGGCAGACCGGTCGTTAAAAGGACAACACCACTTGCAAAACCAGAATAGATTGAGATAGGTGGCAGAATAGCGTCGACGAAACAATAAGGAATACTGAAAGAGACAGAAATAGGGAGAGAGTATATGTGGAATCGAAGGTAGGGAAAGGGGATAGGAAAATTTGTAAATTGTGAGACGGACACAGATCTTGCTTGTGTGTATCATAATATTCTGAGGTCCATCATATGTGTGAAGGGGTTTATTAGTTTTACAAACACTATCCCGAGAGACAGTGAGAGAGAGGGAGGGGATTTGGATATACGGATACGTATTGTTTTCAAGATCAAATATTCGTATGCATGCATGGCGACTGTAGAATCCAGTTACGTTTATAGCTGGGTGTCGAGCACAAGCTAGAAAGTGTAGTCCAGCTTTAAGGTCAGACAACAAAAGAAAGAGAAATATGATCCTATCTGATAACTACCTAACATTTTTCTAAAAGTATAAATGTAGCTTTAGAAGAAAAGTAATAGCCCAGTTTAAACAATCGATGTTAATCACTACTTCTGTAGCAAATTAATTTAAATGTATTTAAAGCTAAATTTTTGATATATTAAAAATGCAAAAGATTTTGAATTTTTTAGAGTTCAGGCCAGTATGGATCAATTGAAACGTAGTTATGACCTTTCTAAATAAAAAGAGAAAAAAATGAATATTAAAGGTTCTTGAAATATTCAACGACTAGCGAACCAGAAAAGCAGTGAGCCAGCAGTCAAAATGTCTCTTTTAAAAATGAACAGATGTTTGTGAATACTCAAGTGAATAAAGGGAATGAGGTGAAAATACAGGGTAAAAGTTAACACCCGGTATATTGACTTGAAAACTTCGTTTGTTTACCCAGGCTTGCGAATGGAATGGATAGCGAAAAGGGACTCTTTAACGCAAAATTAATTCTGAAGTATGACCTTTGATGTGGATTTAATCTACATTTTGAGTCAGAAAGCTGTCATTACTCTCTAGATTAAAGCTTTTGATCTCCTAAATAACTTGCAAGAGGAAACGGTTATTAAAATTCTTTCAGTCTAATCTTTTTCCTGTCAACAGCAAGTGTTTAGTGTTCTTGTTCTTTAAGTTTGTGATTGAATGATAATTTAGAGATTTCTTGTTAATTTTTATACCTTACATTTGGCTTATTTAAACAAATTTATGTTGTTGATATTTTATGAAACGCAATTTCGACTTTGGTGCTACGGTAGTCGCTATGCCATATTTAGTTCATAGTTACTTTTATGGAACTTGAATAAAAAGGAAATTGTTTCTCAGTTAAAAATTTAGTTTTTATCAGAAGTTATTTATATAGTTGTTGTTTACCTCACTGAACTTTTTTGAATCATCAAACTTTAACTAGAAAGTTCTTATATTAGTCAGGGCTTGACGGTGAATATTTTAAATTAAGGAATAATGAATAGGCAGTTGAAATGAAATAATTTGTACGCGTAATTCATGCTGGTGGTTTTTCTTCGTTGTGAGTAATTTTGTGTGAAGTTCGTACCCAGAGAGACCTCATGGAAAAAAGAAAATAATATCCGACGACGTGAAAGTCCCTTGAAGAAGTTAGGATAGCAAGACATTATTGAGAAAAAAAAAAAAGGATTCAAGGCGCAGGTGCTTAAGCTTGAAAATGTTCGAATGCTGGTGACCGGATAAGCGAAAATATTGGAAATGTCACATACTATGCTATAAATGTTTTACGGTGGCCTTTAGGAAAATATTTAATGTTGCAGGTACACATCAAGACCGATGGAAGAATTAAACCTTTTGCGTGCTCAAGCTCTCAGATACTTGCTTAGATTTCGGTTTCCATTGCTTTCTCGATTTTACCAAGGGTAGATTTACACGTTTGCATATAATTATACAGCTTGTATATATGTGTGTGTATATATAATATTATTCGAGCTACAAATGTCCTTTAATATCTAATTCGATTTACCTCGGAATTAATATATTTTCATATATGTAAACCAAAGTGGAATTTTTTATTTGATAATAATTTCGTCCTTTCATGGGTTCGAACCACCTACCAGCGGACAGAGAAGAAATCAGGACGTCAGTGATGTTATCGATAACGTCCTGATTTCTTCTCTGTCTGCTGGGCGGTGGTTCGAACCCACGAGAGGACGAAATTATTATAAACTAAAGAATTCCCCTTCGGTTTACGAAAATATATTAATTCCGAGGTAGAACGAATTAGATATTAAAGGATATTTGTAGCTCGAATAATTTATATGAATCACGGTGATGTGATAATTATTCATATATATAATATATAGGTATATGATGTATGTATGTATTTATAACAGATAGTTTCCCTTAAAAAGGCGTGACTCCAAAGAAGAAACAACACAACGGTAAACTCAGTATTCAATGATTTATATATATATATATATATATATATATATATATGTGTGTGTGTGTGTGTGTGTATGTATATATATATATATATTATATATATATATATATATATATATATATATATATATGGGGATACAATCCACAATGAAGTAAATTTCTCTTGTAATTTAAAATATAGTTCTTGTAAAGAACTATCTATTTTAAATTACAAGAGAAATTTACTTCCATTGTTGGATTGTATCCCCATTTACTTAGAGGTACAAACATAGTACCTGGCTTCTTCATATATATATATTATATATATATTATAATATATATAATATATATATATATATATATATATATACGCACATATATATAGATATTATTTGGGTGTGTATGTATGTAGTTATGTATATATATTGCTTGTTTTTTCCCGAAAGCAGAGGTATGTACCTAAACAAGTACACAGAGTAAAGTGCGTAACAAGGCGTAAATCCTTCTAATTTTCGTAGTTGTATAATTCCACTCCAGATAGATTATATTTAAAAGGCAAAAACGTTTCATTTAGTTATGAGGATTCATCGTATTAAAATGATGCTCTTTGACTTTAATTATTGAGTAATACCCTTTTTTATTCTGCAGTTACCTTTTGATGTTGGAATTAAACACTATCAATGTTACTTTAGAAATGTTCAAAGGGAGATTACCATAAAGTAGCTGTCAAAATGAGCATCACCACATTTTTTTAAAACGATAAAGTTAAATGAAATAGGTCCTTACAATGTGTTAGTGAATTACAAAGATGGTTGTTTGTTGTATTCTTATTAGACTTAGGTAATTATAAATAGGAAACATTGATATAGCCCTCCCTCTCTGCTTTATAGAACATGCCAGATTGTGTTCGCAATTTCGGAGTCGTTTTTGATGATAGATAAATACCCTTTTTTGTTAATTCCCGCATAATTCAAAATGCATATTTCTTAAATTTTTTTTATTTTCAAATACTTTAGTCATTTTAGCTTTTTGGTATATAGTTTTGAAAAGCCTTAGTTGTTGGAATCACATTTTTACTTATCACCAAATCTTTACATTTCAGGTACGTTGGCTAAGTCTTTTCGGTGTGGCTAGCATCAAGGTAAGCTCCATTAGGAAGCTTGTTTTGTATGTGTAACAGTGTCTCTTAAGCCTTGGCGGGGAGTCGTTAATCATTTAAACATCCATTTAGCCTCTTTCAAGAGTTCATGCTTTGGGACCCGCGACACACAGCTTTTAGGAGATAATTAATTTACTTTCGGTGACAAGAGGAGACCCGTATGTTGTGGATGCCCTTGTTGTCTTGCTGCCACAGTCAAGTGAGTGGTAGTTGTGTGCGCCCTCTCTCTCTCTCTCTCTCTCTCTCTCTCTCAAGTACACATGCATTGACTCTTGCTCAACCTGATTTTTCTCTATTGTTATTTATAAAAGAGTACTCATTTGTGTATGTCGTTTCATTTATATAAATGAATGAGCCCACGAGTTCGAGCCTTGCCAGGGAAGATAGGAAACAGCACTTGCACCTTTGCATCATAGAATGAAATCACTCTGTTTCATATCCATTCAGAGAAGCGGCCATTAGCTAGATATTTTCTTCAGCAAATACTGTTTCTCATACTAAATCACGGATGAAGCTCTTACGCTAGATAGTTCCAATTCCTGCCCTTACAAACGGCGCTCCTGCTCTGTCAGCTTTTTTTTTTTTGCCACTATTATCATGAGCAGAAATCTGTCGAGTGAGTCCTTCCATCTCACCAACATTAAGTTGTATATCCGTCCTTTCTATTTTCTTCCAATAGGCCTTCGGAAGGTGTTATTGCCACATCCATATTTTGTTCCGTTGCTGATGCTAAAATGCCCTCTTTAGGATCCAGCCGAAGTAATCATCGAACCGTATTAGCCATCGTTAGGACTCGTTAGCGCTTGCTATCACCTTCACTGAACTACCTGGCAAGGCTATTACAGCGAGCTGTGGCCTCATAATCATCGCCATCTGAAATGTTAGTGTCATTCCATCGATGGGATTTAGAATGGACCACTTCTTTTCATCGTTTGGACCGAGTCCGTTTGTTTATTGACTTGTTTATTCCTAAATACCATTGCGGAAGTTTCTCCTCTGATTAAGTTAGGCATAATTTCATTTGTCGTTAGATATTATATAGGCTTTTGTTTGCATGGACTGTTGTTACGACTTATAAAGTAATCCTATTCATGCACACACACTCACATATATATTTATATATATATATATATATATATATATATATATATATATCTATATACATACTAATTGCTGAAATATATATATATATATTTATATATATACACATTATATGCACGTGTGTGTGTACGCGTGCTTGTATATTAAATGTGGGCATATGAAATTATTTTTTAAAGCAAAACCGAAGGGATTGACAATCCTAGCCCAGATGTAATTAAAACTGTAACAACGAGAAATGAATAGGGGCTTAATCCCGGATGAAGCGATTGACCATCCAAGATGAAAGGTGGCTGTTCATGAATAACGGAAAAAATAGGAATCAGGAAGGCGACTGGTGTCACTTTCAAGATTTTATTCTTTGGTTTTCAAAGTTTCAGTACTATTTTTATTTATTTATTTTTTTTTAGATTATTCAGTTTGAGATTTCTTTGTCCTGATTTCCTGGTGCATTTAAATTCACAATAAGTAGGTGACAGACTTTCAGCTGGACCGTGTAGTAGCACTTGTCTTAGAGAAATCCGTCATAAATTAGCTGAAACCAGTTATGTTACGGTTATTAGTATTTCTGCAGATATTTCCTTATATCGGGATGTTATTGCTCTCCACAAAAAGATATATAAATTTTTTCCGTGTAGTAAATGCAGGTATTTCATGATATTGAAAGCAGAGCGAGGAATAACGCATTTTGGGCAATATACAATTATGAATATTCTTTCATTTCTAACTGAGCGAAATCTTGTGGATATGTGACGGTTAGTCTCACCCTTTAGGAGTTAGGTTACCTTGTCTAGGCCCTCAAGTTTTGATGATTCATGTTTCGATCGAGTATTGAACACTGAATTTTTAGATGATGGTACCATTTCATACTTAATCTAGTTCAGGAATCAAACGCTGGTCACTTACATTATGAGCTGAAGGCGTTACTACGGCACTATGAGGCCTGAGAGAGAGAGAGAGAGAGAGAGAGAGAGAGAGAGAGAGAGAGAGAGAGAGAGAGAGGTTCTGTATCAAACAAACTAATCGCAAGGTTGGGACTTGGTACGATCCTTTATTGCGATACCTACATTTGGTTATACTTTGACAAAACTTTTGCTTTTGAAAATGCATCTGTTATTTCTCATATGATGTTCATTATGGCATTTCTTTGTTGTAAAATGGATCACTGCACAGATATGCTTTTTGCTCATATTTATTCGTTACTCACTGTATTTTTGGTTTTTAGGAGCTCCCAAGGAAATGGTTGTGTGGGAAGTTAAAGTTATTGTCCTTTTAAACACCTATTGTTTAACTAATATAGTGCACTAAGATGATTTATCTCGCTTGATGTGATAAGTGGTATTCTCTTCGCAACATTTTAACGCTTAAACCCTTTATTTCTTAGCTGTTGAATCTTGATTCGAAAAGTATCGTTTATAATACAAATATGATAATAAATTAGTGTATATTGTATGGCACATAATTAGTAAGCAATTAATAAGATTATATTCACCACCTGGTATAATGGACGGTACTAGTGAGGCATTCAATATTATTGTAAAATCACGAGGCTCCCTCCTGTCTGGATTATGGATACTACAAATCCGAGATGTCTAGTCTCCAGTGGCATACAAGTACCCTTTCCAAAACAGTAGGAGATTTATCATTTAGTTTACAGCATTATGTTCTTGGAAGCTTTACAGTACATGTACTACAACAAGTGTTTCCTTTTTTCACTGCCATCTATGTGATTTACTTCACCCTATCCTCTTATCTTTTTGTCAGTTCCTCCGCTCACATTCCCCCCCCCCCCCCCCCCCCCCCCCCAAACCCCCCCCCCCCCCCCCCCCAAACACTGTCACTTCTTCCGGCTGATAAATCGTTCTTATCACATAACCATTTTTGTCAACTTGGGTTGTGAACTAACATACGGGACACGTCCCGAGGGAAGTGGTCGTTCTGTGGGCAGTATCTACTGGACTGAGGCATAGGCATTGATCAGTTTTCCGTAGAGAGGAAAAGGGGTTATTCAGTCGCCCCGATCGATAGGATGGTTATATTCTCTCTCTCTCTCTCTCTCTCTCTCTCTCTCTCTCTCTCTCTCTCTCCCCTACATCCACACACACTGACAAATATGTTTATAACGATTTAATATTATCAGCTTTAAGTTTATTACAATTTTTACCGCGTTGCTCTTTGGGGAATGTAAGCGCTATATGATTTTAGAATATATATATATATATATATATATATATATATAATATACATATATATATCAATTCAAGCTACAAATGTCCTTTAATATCTAAATTCACTTTACCTCCCAAATGATATATTTTCATATATGTACCGAAGGGGAATTTTTAAAGTTGATAATAATTTCGTCCCCCCATGGGATCGAACCACCGTCCAGGTGGACGGGGACGAAATCAGGACAGTCAGTGACGCTATCCAATATGATATATATATATATATCTATATATATATATATATATGTGTGTGTGTGTGTGTGTGCGTGTGTGTGTGTGTGTATGTATATTGTACATAGACGAGTATATACATATAATGTCAATAAATATGCTTACGTGCACCGTTACGCAAACACACATATATGTATTTATATATATATTATTTATAAAAAAATATTTTGTATCCGTAAACACGTATATTTGTTTGTTGATATTTGTCCTTTTTATCAAGTGCGCTTGAGTTTAGGTGCCGTGAATGCGCATACACGTACACCTTGTGACTCATTACCACTTGCAAAAAAAAAAGAGAAAGAAATATTTTTATCAAATTGACCAGATACGGGAGTACACGGAAGGGTGGACCCTTTCCTTTTATCTGAGCCTAGGTGCGGTAGGGCGACATAAAATTCTAACATGAACACTGGCCAATACATCTTTGATATGCCATATTCAATATGTTCTTTATTATATTTTATCTCTCCCAGTATATTGCAGTCTGCAGAATTTATATTTTATTTATACATTTCGGCCTGGTTGCAAGTACCTAGAAATTCCGCTGTCTATCCTATAAATAGATTTTATAGCTTTGGATATATTTTTGTTTATATTAGTTGGATGCTGTTTTCGTTTTTAGATATTGACATATGTTATGTTAAAATTTGCTATATGTAAAAACTTGTTCTGGATGCGTTTCTGCTTATTTGTTTTCATTTACGTGAGTAGACTCGACATTTGAGGGGAAGTGGCTTAGTGTTTTTGGTAGAGAAAGTGAACTAATGACCGTATAAGGAACCTTGGTTTTCTGTCGCATGGTGGTTACTTAGGCTTCGAGCAACTTCATCCACTACATTTGATTAATCTCAAGAAAAGAAATGAAGGTAACGCTCCGAAGCAGCAGGGATCTAGACTTAAAAGTAGGGCAGAACAGGTACATTTAAAAAAAAATCATTAATATATATTAGACTTGAATTAATTGTATTCAGTAAATAAAACCTACTTACACTACAAGGGGTTCTTGATATTAGAACCCAACAGGCCAGAGCCATCGTTTTCCCTCGGTCTCAATAGAACATTTGTTTCTCTGTCAAGCTACCGATCACACAAGTTGTGGAAGTTTTTCTTTCCTGTTCATTGCGGAAGCCGTTTATAGTAACAGATTCATCTCTCTTGTGGTTGCCAGTCTTGAAGAGGAGGGGAAGAAAATGCGCATTAACCCCTTTAAGAAACTGATAGACATCTCTCAAAGAGGGAAGCTACCTGTAGGTATACATATGACACAAGGTATGATTTGAAAGGTTCAGCTGAAAAATAAAAGCATGACCTTTGACCGCCTTGCTAAAGGAACATTGATATAAGGCAGGTTGTGGTTATCTCACCACAAAATGTGGACGCGCTTCATTTGTTTGCTTGGAGATTTTAATTTCATGATGTGTGCTTTAAAATCACGAGACCAAGTGATGTTTATATATAAATGTACTACAGGGAAAAATGAAACCCAGGATATAAGTACTTTCCGATTTCGTCTTTAAAAAAGAATTACAGATTTATTTTCTCATTGTCAAAGCTTTCAGTGCACATCAATTAAATGTATTACTTCTGCGAACGATGTGTTGGCTCAGTTGTGATGCACAGTGAGTACTTATCGTTCAGCGGAGAGAAGAAAACAAGTATAAAAACGCTGCAATCGAGTTTTCTGTACAGCGTAAGAAGAACTCAGCAAGCAGCCCATGAAACTTTCAGCTACGGCCCGGTGGTGACTTGCGTTGTTGGCATATATATAGCAGTGCCAGACCCATGATCATGGCTAACTTTAACCTTAAATAAAATACAAACTACTGAGGCTAGATGGCTACAATTTGCAACGTTTGGTGATTGTAGGGTGGATGATCAATATACCAATTTGCAGCCCTCTAGCCTGAGCTGTTTTTAAGATCTGAGGGCAGACAGAAAAGTGCGGACGGACAGACAAACAGCCATCTCAGTAGTTTTCTTTTTTTAGAAAACCAAAGTGCTTACGTATTTAGGTTTTCATAATTATGAAAGTCTTCATCGGCACTGACTTTCCTGCGTATTTTACAGCTTTATTACAGAAACCTTGTGAGCAAAAAGTATACATTTTCACTCTTATGTGCTTACAGTTTTAAATTAAAGTGCCTGCCTGGTATAATGGAAAGGGCTAATATTAAACGAAACTATTTAAGCACATAGTTGGTTTTGACAAAATGATGCTAGTAAGTTTGCATTTCAGCCTCTTTCTTCCTCATTGATGTGGAGAGCGAATACTTCAGGCATTTTCCAAAGACAGTAGAAAAGAAAATAATCATTTTTCATCTTAATGAATGAAAAAATTCGCTTCATTCGTGCAACTGGAAACCCATTGTCCTTAAGAACAGAAAACACACTGACTTCTTAAATACGGCATGCTTTCCAAACAAAAATGGAAGTGCACCACCTGTTTCGAAATATGTCCATAAAGGAAATTTCCCCAACTAAATAGAAGCGAATCTTCCTTGCTATTATGGGGAAACTGAATTTTGCAGACAATCTTTGCAATGTTGAAAATTTTCAGGGTTTGTATCCTCCTTTGATTGGGAGTTTCTTCCATTTCTTTATTTTGGTGTGGATGTTTTTATGGCACGTAGTTGGGTGTGGGTTTCACTTAGAGCTAGGAGAGTGGAAAGAGGTTCCATTTTATAAAAAATAAAAATAATAAAGATAACTAAAACATACACTGGATGCTTACAATCAAGCTTATATTATAATTAGAATGTGTGCAAGAGAGAGAGAGAGAGAGAGAGAGAGAGAGAGAGAGAGAGAGAGAGAGAGAGTTTTAACAGTATTAGATGAAAGTAGCCTCTCATACTGGAAACTTTAATGGAAGGGCGCTGAGATTACTCCTATCAAAGGGTTCTATCGGGAACTCGGGTAGGCCAGAGAGAGAGAGAAAAAATCCTCAGTCTCTTGAACTTAGATAAGTAAGTGCCTGTGAATTTTACTTATCGCCTCACCTCTGTTCCCACCTTCCTGCTCCACAAGAAAAGGAAATCACGCACAACATTATTTTTTCTTTATTATTTACTAAGGTCTGCCCTAAATGACTAATATGAACTATGAATACCAAGACGCTATCCTTTAGAATGGCCTGATGGATGTTCAGTGAGTCAAGCAAAATTAGTAATTACATTACTGCGTCATTTTAAATGCACAATTATCGTGCAATTACTGAGAACTTTGTGAACATGGGAATTAGTATTGCAATTATATCATTACCTTGTCATTGGAAAATACGATTACCTAGTCGACAGTCTGCATTGAATATGAATTTACTAAAAACTTAGATTAAGATTAATAAAGATAACGGATTAGGGAAAAGTCAATAATATCAGAAGAAAAATGAAGAGAAATCTGGGCATGATATTTTTTGGGCTCGTGAATAAGAGATTTGAGAGGGAAAATATGGTTGATATTTCAGCAGCTCATGGAGAATGAGTTCAGGTTTTTTGAATAGTTCATATTAAAGGAACTTTGGGAGATGGAAAGCATGGCAGAATCACTGAAGAGATTATTTTAGCTGAAACTGAAGTAACATCTCGTATACTAACTAGACTATCACAGAATATGGAATGAGGATACGACGCTTAATATAGGGAACTGTAAATAATAGCAGAGGCATAAAAGAAAGTTGACTTAATTAAATGGAACAACTACAGGAGCATTGCACTCACGTGGGCCGGGATACAGATGTTAATGATGCTCTTCTTTAAAACATTTTATGAACTGCTTTTTAGTTCTTTGTGAACATGATTTTTGATAAAAGCATTTTCGTAATATACAGTCACATGCATCAGTATACGCATGTTTGATTGGATGACTGGAATAATGATGATGATGAGTATATTATCCGTTTTAATATTTGTCATTAGCGTAATGTCTATTTGATTATTATTGTTGTTATTCCAGTTACGCAAACAAAACTATAAATGTTGATGCGTGTCACTGCATGAATTAAAAACCTTTAGTATAAAAGTAAACAAAATTTTAATATAGGATAAAAAAAAAAGCTTTAGATTAAACTGCAGAAAGACAACAAAATTCTTGGAAATGAACAAAGTGGTTTTTGAAAAGGTAGGGGTATGTAAATCTAATATTTGAGTTAAGAAATGCTGTGCAGTAAGGAGAGTTTAGAGTGAAATAATGATAGAAATTTGACAAACTAAAACATAAGCAGATGATGCGGCTTTGATAAGGAAAACCCCACCAGATATAAAAATCTTGCTATACAAAATGCGTCATTTATCTTAATTGTTGGGACTGAAGGGATTCTTTAAAAATGTAATGAGAACCGTTTGCACATGGGAAGAAGTAGATTTAGGTTGCGAAAGGATTACTGAGGTCGAATCATTATAATATTTAGGAACAATGATATCAAGTGCAAGTTCTTGTTGAAACTGACAAAGGTAAATCAAACAATGGCCAGAATGAATAAGATTTTGAAATCGAATAGACTAAAATTTCATGTGGAAATAAGTGGCTTCATTAGTCCATTACATCTGTATTTATTAACAGACATGTATCATGGTATGATAATGAATCTATCCAAAAGTTTTTATCAATTTGCAAATGAATCATGATGGCAGGATAGAATTAGAACTCACACCATATATTTGTGAGATATCGACACTATTCCTTTCACTAAGCGTAAAGGAATTGTTGATATTCTTTTCACCGTCCCAAGGGGAATTGTGCTTTATAGTTTCAGCAGAAAAGTTAGAAGACCTGGACTTACCTAGATGAGAATTAGGAAACGGGAGGCTTTTTGTAAGTGAAATTCCTTAAAAGAATCGAATTCCATAGAACCGATTTGGATAGTGAAGGGTTAATTGAATAGTGCCGCCAGTGATCAGTGTAATGGCAAGTTATTAGCCAGGTAATAATAAATGGCCCATGTCAGCAGATGGGTAAAATATAAGAATCGATGGGTTATTTTCTTTGATTATAAAGAGTCAAAGTTCATATATATAGTGTATATATATATAAATATATATACATATATATATATATATATATATATATATATATATATATTATATATATATATATATATATATGTGTATGTATATATATATATTATATATATATATATATATATATATATATATATATATATACAGGGTGTAACACGAGTTTATGCAAGCATTTCGGGAAATGAAAGAAAAAGTCTTTCTGAGCAGAAAATGTTCTATAAACATATGCCTTTTAAGGCTTCGTTTTTCCGGTGAGGGGAATTTTTAAAATAAACTTTTTCCTTGACGCTGTTCTCAGCCAAGATGGCGTGTGCAATGTCTGAGAAGTCAAGGTTATAGGGAGAATGGTTGATGAAGCGCGTTAGGCAACTGGATTGATAGTCTTATAATTATGATTTTCTTTTTCGCAGATTTTTGAAAAAATGTAACATTACAGTCCCTTCAATTAGTAAAAACCACCTGTGAACAGACTTCACCGTATTCTAATTTTAATGATTAGCTTTATATATCAAGAAAGTCTTTTTCATCTGACAGGGACGAAATCATTTTGTTAGGTGTGGTTTTTCCTTCGACTGGTTTGTGATGAATACTTTTGATGGAGAAGGAGAAGTTTTTGATAATATATTTTAAATCTTTGATCAGTGTGTAATGAATAGGCCTATCTTTGATGGAGGGGAGATTCCATTCGGCTTGCTTTTCTTTCTTTTATTGGATTCTAGTGAATACCATTGACGGAGAGGGAGAAGGTTTCTATGATACGTCTTTCCCCCCCTTTGTTCAGTGTTTAAAGAATACATTTAATTTGGAAGTAATATATCACATCAAATTAATCGCCGATTTCCTTTTTGTTTATAACAGTGGAATTCAAAGTGGCAAAACCCTTAAATAAACCTTATATCTGCATATTCCACATTACTGGAACGATAAGGCACTGTCTCCGGTTTCTTGCTCACAAAATAAATAAGGAATCTGGAACTTGTAACCCGGACACGGTCCATCCATTCCCCCCCCCCCCCCCCCCCCCCCCTCCCCCCCCCCCCCCTCCTCACCAGGTATCCGTGACACTCCGACATCCCGTGCACGCTGTCTTATTTGGCCATTAATGATAAGTTATTTTAAAGATGCACCTCACCGACAAACGACGTCTTAAAATGTATATGTTTATAGAACATTTTTTGCATAAAATAACTTTTTCTTTCATTTCCCGAAATATTTGCATAACTCGCGTCACACCATATAATACTAATACATACATATATATATATATATTTTATATATATTATATAATATATATATATATTATTATATATATATTTAAATTCGAGATAGCATCCAGGACTCACTGTTTGAGAGTTGTTATCTCAACGCTGGCAGTTCATGTTTCTTTTGTGTTCTTCACTTCGGGTTCAAGGCTTAGCATTGTAGTGATAAATGTATCCAAAAAGTGGTGATAAATGTAGCCAAAAAGTATATGGCTTTGATTTCTAGAACTTGTTCTTTAAGATATCTTCTGTGAATTGATATCAGGTCCTTCATTTTCACACAGATTTAGTGCTGAAGAGTCAACGTCTTGAGAGTGAGTTTCCTGCAGAGGGAGTGAGAGTTTTGTGTTAGCTGTAGCCGTGAAATGTCTGTCATTGGCAGGGTACCGCTATATGGAATTATTCAGTGTTTTTATCCTCTGCAGACCTCATTACACGTATGTCCCGTGGCTTGACCCTTCTTGAATTTTTCATTGCTTAAACCAGTATTCCCTCGTGCATTAACCTTTTTGGTTATTTTTTTTAATGGTTGAGCAGTGCGGGAGTCTCTCTCTGATTATTTGTTAGCTTGGTATTTCTCGTAATTAAAACTTTATTAGGCGTTTTAATGGCTCTCTTGGTGTACCTGTATATCTCTATCGTTATTGATTAATCACATTGGGAAAAAATATACTAAAGGAGTTCTTCCCATTTCAAAGAGGGTCTTCAAGAAACGTTCCTCTCAAACATATTCAGGGACATTCCCTCAAAGATATTCATGGACATTCTCTCAAAAAGAAAAAAACATATACAGGGACATACCCTCAAAAGAAACGTATTCAGCGATATTCCCTCAAAATAAACATATTCTGGGACAATCCCTCAAAAGAAACATATTCAGGGATATTCCCTCAAAATTAACATATGCAGGGACATAATCAGGGCATTCCCTCAAAAGTAACATATTCAGGGACATTCCCTCAAAAGAAACATATTCAGAGGCATTATAAAAATACATTGTTTACCAATGTTCTTCTACGAGAGGACATTTGCACTAAAGAAAAGTTAATTAGACATAGCTCCGAAAGATAAGTCATTTGACGATATTCCCTTGGAATTAGGGAGTCGGAAATAATCTCATTAAAATTATTCTGATATTCCAATCAAAACATGATATCCAGGAAGTTATTTCAGTGAAAGGTTATTGAATATTTTTTATGCAATAGGTCACGCTACCACACTATCATGGAACAAAGAGAATTCTCATGGTTATAGTCAAAGGTATGATGTTATTCTCACATTGTCACTGCCAATAGGTTTTTCCAATTATTATAAAATAAGAGTTTGGGAAATATCATTATTTTAAAGCAGAATCAAGATTTGATGTTTATGATATGAAAAGAAGGTATTTCAATTTTTACGGATGGTACATTTGCTAATAATGTGTCAGTATTGTTCGTGATATTATTGAAGCTGCAGCTGCCGTTTTTACTATATATTTTATTAATTTAACAGGAATATATATAAAAAAACAATAATAACTTTTGTACATATCCCAAAATTGTTATCCATAAACACAATATTTTATTTATGTCTAAAGTCACGCACATGCGACAAACCACAACAAATCAACTACGAATATTTTAGCATTGTTATCACCGAAATTTTTTGGGGACTATTTTTTCCCGTTAATGTTGTAATTGGCATTGGGTTCACATTTATCATATTTATAAATTCCAACAGCTACAATGTTTTCTCGATTCCCTAAAAAGTTTCGACGCGTTTCTGTTCCTGAAATGGCCGCACCCGAGAGTCCATAATAGGCCATTAAGGTCTGTTGTCCAAGGTGGTGGAGATGGCTGCATCGGGCACCACTTGATGGATTTCTCCTTCACGCATTTTTAAAGGGTATTTCCATGTGGGATTGACTAGATCTGAATTTTATTTTTTTCTTTTGCCATCTGAATGCAAACTGGTTTAAAGTTTTTAAATTTTTCACGACTTCTTGGAAACTCAATATTTTATACATACTTGCTGGCCATCCCATCGCTGCCCGGGGAGAACTATCAATGACCACCAATAAACTCTTGTCTCTCCTATTAAGATAGATGCTTCAGTTTCATTGTCCATCATTTTTTACGTTTTATATTTCACCACTTTTCAACACCATCACTCTTCCCCCCCCCCCTCCCCCCCAACACACACACACAAACACAATTCCTAAACTTGGACATAAATGGCATGGAGAGTGTCTATTCAACCAAGCAACCTCGAAAACAATGGATTAGATACTGATATCAGTAATATTTGACATTTTATTTTTCACTCCTTCTCACCCCCGTTCTCCTATCTGGGGTGAACTTGGACTTGAAGGGTATTGGGAATGTCAATATTAATCTTAGCGACCTCGAAAACTATAGATTAGACCTTAATATCTGTAGTTTTTGGTTATTTTTACATTTCACCCCCTTACACACCCCACCCCTTGGTACCAGTGATGTCTTACACCCACAGTATTCTTTTCCGGATGATAAGCCATATGTAGACCAGTTTGGATGAAATTGCTCAATGTCTTTCAAAGTGTATGTGGCACATACACATACATAGATACAAATGTACACCCTTATTATATATATATATATATATATATATATATATATATATATATATATATGTGTGTGTGTGTGTGTGTGTGTGTGTGTGTGTGTGTGTGTGTGGGGATGTAAAAGGTGGATCCTGTTTAATTAAAGGAGATAGATCCTAACTAGTAGAGTGACATTTCCGTAGTTAAAACCAGTCATTAAATCTAGGCTAATTCAAACTCTTGAGATACAAAAATAGTCTTTAGTTCCCAAAAAGAGCTAACATCAAAGGTAAAAAAAGGAATTTAAAATCCCAAGCCATAAAACACCATTACTGTTCTGCATATGCATATTGAATAAAATGGCTACACATTATTTTCTGTCAAAAAAAACCCATCATCTTTCGTCAAAAAAAAAACCCCCATCAGTCTTTCTAATAAACAATGTCAAATAGAGAATTAATTTTCTGTATGAAAAACGCGAAACGACTGTAAAAGAAATGCAAATAGTCAACAAATAGAGAATTAATTTTCTGTAGTGAAAAACCGAAACCATCTGTAAAAGAAATCACAATTATCAAACATAGAAATAAAAGAATAGATAAATGTCCCTGAACCAACTAAGTGTTTTCCTGCACTTCAAATACCTTCACATTATTAGAAAGTTTTTTTCACCGTCTTTCTTTTCATGTTACCATTTCGATGGATCTTCTAGCGCCACCTTCAAGTTTTTTCACACTGGTATTACTACGAACGTCTAATTCCCCATTTCTTACCACCTAGTCCTAGGGCATTATATTACCATTCATGCGCCCTGATGGACGTACAAACATACGCACGCAAGTCTACTCACAATTCCGATGCACATGCCATCCACATGTCTCGTGCACACTGCACAAGCCCTGTTTGGTCCACCAACTAACATACACACGCAACTGCATTTTTTTGACGTCACAATTATATGACCAACCAGGTCACCTTGCGCTCCCCCTGATCTCACCGAAGAAGCTTGGTAATGTTATAAGTTGTCTAGTTCCGACATACTGAAGAATTCACTGTTTTCAAATTTTCCAAAACACTCGAAGCTGCACTTTACGCATTCCAATCTGTCTGCACCACCCGTTGCCGACCTAATTTTAACTATTAACATACCAGTGCCATATATATATATATTATATATAGATATATATTATATTATATTATATATATTATATATAGTATATAGTATAGATAATATATATATATATATTATATATATATCAGATATTCTATTCTATATATATATATAATATATATATATATATAGATAATGTATATATATATATATATATATATATATATATATATATATAGATATATATCTATATAATATATATATATATATATATATTACATATAATTATATATATAATCATTAATATATATATTGAGAGAGAGAGAAGGAGAGAGAGAGAGAGAGAGAGAGAGAGAGAGAATACACACACATGCAGAACTATGGAATGGGTAGTGTTTGGAAACAGGAGGGCTGGATACCGATAAAAGTACGAATGTATTCACTCGGGGTTTTTATGAGTAAAATAATTTTTGGGCGGAGAAAAAGTTATAATGGTGAGTCTACTATATGCTTCAGGAGAAGCTCTTAATGGAGAGATGTGAAATGAGTAAATTCCTTGATTTGATGTAATGAGTACTTTGAAGATTTTATGAATGTGGAGAATAGCAGAGAGACTGGGTTGAATGATACAAGTATAAAAGGAGTTTGTGTACGTTCGAGTCTTTGTGAAATGGACTGTTATAGAGTAAGGAAGGCAGCTGAGTGGTTGAAGAAAAGGCACCAGGAGTTGATAGGACTTAAAGAAAGAAGCTTTGGTATGTTCGTGAAGATGTGACTTTGTGGTCGACCATGGTTTTTAATCTGTCTGTCTAAATGGGGGAAGTTCTGAAGTTGTAGTGAGAGGAATAATGATTCTTATACATTGATGATAAAGGAGTTAGTATGTATTAGAAGCACATAACGTTGTTTGATTTTAGGAAGTGAAGATGATGTGTGGAGCACTCTTCTAAGAAGTTTGAGAGTGAAGGTTGAAAACACTGTATGTGGCATACATGGCCCCATAAAAAGCTTCTGCTGGAATCGCTAGAGTGGCAGTGTCGATGATGTTTAGTTTTTACCCAATATTAGAACATGTGGATGGGATGGTGACTGGTTTTGTGTAAAAAGGAGTTGGAGACAAGGGGGTCTACGTCTCCATGGCTGATAGTATCTTGGTAAACTAAATGATGCAAAAAAATCAGAGAAATAGCTGAACAGATAGTGTGGAAGAGGTTTTGGAAACAAAAAGAGCGGTTGTATTTATTTTGTTTTAGTCTGTGTATGTGTCAGCACGTTAGGAAACTACAAATATATTGTGCCACCCCTGGGAATCTCGATAGTCCCAGCAGGATAGAAGCGAACTTTGTAGCGATTCAACTGAGAGGTTAGTATTTTGGAGCCTTTCTGCACACAGGGTTCATTCACAACTGAGCGGTTAAAGTATAAATGCGGCTGAGACCATTTTTCATAGTAGATATATATATATCATATAGTATATATATATATATATATATATATTATATATATATATATATATATATCTATTTATGCATATGCCATATAGATATATATAATATATATATATATATATATGTATATGCATAAAATTTATTATTACATATATAGTCTATATATAATGTGTGTGTGCGTGTGTACGCTTGCTTGCTTGCAAATATGTAATTTGGTTTGTAGTTGAATAAGTTGACGTTCATGAATAAACGTAATATAGATAGCAAAACATTTAAGTTTGTTCTCATTTTCGTTTTTCTTTTTCATTTTGTAAGCAGCATCGATGCTTTTCAGAATGGAGTGTTCCGCACTCAGATGGTGCATGGAAATTGGGTTTTCCGAAATGCTCTGCCGAAGCGGTTTATCTTCCATGGAAATTACGATGATTGAATTCCAGCGAGAAAAGACCAAAGGTCGCTTTTATATTGTCTGGTTAGATTTTTTTTTTCAGAATTTGCAGACGTGTATACATTTACCATGTGTTGGTATGTGGACATACAACGTTTTGCTTTACCTTGTTTCTTTATTTATTTTTGTATGATTATGAATATGCGTATGTGCCGTAAGTATGTACGTGCGTTCACGTGTTGTCATGTCATAAATAGAGTCTTTGAAATCTTCTAATTCACATAATTGTTTTAGTCGCCTGTATGTTTCTGTTTACAAGCGTTGAAACTCAAAGGTAATGAAGTCAAAGCTTGTATTTTTTTCCGAATCTTTTCACAAGTTCGTGTTTTAATACTCTGCTGTAGCAAGAATATAAACCCACAGATCAAAATGAATCTTTCCATTTGTTTGTAAGTGGCATATCCTCCATTTGTTTGTAAGTGGCATATCCTCGATTTTATTGTGCGTGGTTCTCATTGAACAGGTTTCTTATTGTAGGAGGTTTATTTTGTGCGTGTGGTTTCTCATTGAACAGGTTTCTTATTGTAGGAGGTTTATTTTGTGCGTGCATACACTCTATGTTTGTGTATATAGATATACAAACAACCATGAGCATTGTGCTTTAAAATTGTTCCTTGGCTGTATAGCCTGGAGCTGTTCTCGTGGTGCGTGGATCTCATCGGAGAGTTCCTTTATTGCAGAAAACGTTCCAGTCAGCTCGAAAGTTGAAGGAAAAATAAATTGCATTTCACTGTTGTGAAAATCGGTTTGCGATTTTATTTCGCGTTTGTAAAGAGAGAGTGCGGAAATCTCATCTGCTTTCAGCGAAGAAAATGGAGTAGATGTTGAATTTTATCTTCTGTGGGAATTAAGCTTTGTGTAATGGGGATTATCTTTTTAAACCTGAAGCCTGTTTGTTCATTTTTCTGTTCTGATTAATAATTAAAAGATCGCTTTCATTAATTATGTTAACACATCGTTGTGTCGTGGAATATATCAGCGAAAATGGCTGGAAATGTTCGAAATAGATTCTCTCACCCTACAGTTTGCAAAGACGAAAATTAATTTTGGTGCTTGCGAAAGAAAATTTTAGGCACTGGGAATACATGGGCAATAGGAGTGTGAAATTAAACGGGCCAGTCCGAATTGAAACCCCCTCCCCCACGGAGCCTCTTCCTTCTCCTCCCCGTCCTCCTATCCTTCCTCTCAATCCCCTTTTTCCTCTCATTCCTCCAACACAGAGGTGAATGATGGAGTGGAATTTAATCTTAGGAAAAAAAAGAGGAAAAAATGTTATCAAACCAAATTGTGTAGTTGCGGGAATGTGGAATTAAAAGTAAAATGTCGGGCAATTTGTGGATGTCGGATTGAGCAAGCGGTGTTTAGCTAAAAAAAAAAATGTGCGAATAAACTGTCAAAATAGTTTATACTGCGATTAAGAAATAGTTTCCATCATAAAGGCCGGCTGAGGATTTTCTTGGTAGACAGAATCACCGAATTTCGATAAAGAATAATTTTTCTCTACACATTTAATGTTAAACTTTTCTTTTAATTTTATTCATTCTCTTCGCTCTTTTTGTTTCTGTTTTCCCCAAATGAACATAATGCTCTTTTGAAGCTTGCTAGATGACTTCATTGGTTCTTGGCTTGTTACTCTTGAACGGTTAATTTGTAATATAGGTACTGAAAATCGTGGATAGTGAAAAGATGAGGTGACTTATTGAAGGTACTACTTACCTGTAAACAGATTCTTTGTAGCCCTAGGTCTACTAAACTCGTAGTTCCATAAATGACTTTTCAGTTAGTAGTTGGCTGTTGGAAAGGAAAAATCAAAATTTCCATATCATTTAGTAAACGGCGCAAAATCTTTCAAAGTCAGTCTATGGTTGAGGCTCTCAGGTACGAAACCAAAGGTAAGCACAAGTCATTGTTTTCACCATCGAAAAATTGCCACCACACAACATTCGTGGTGAAAGCAAAGTTTGGTTAGAAACCATTTAAGGAATGCATCTTAGAATATGAATTACCTACAACCATAGCAGTCAGAACATAATGTCAAAAATAGAAAAAACTTGGTTAATGATTTGATAAATAAGATAAAATAAATAGTGTTTGATTAGTAGGCTTTTGCTCGGAATTGTTTTAAGTACATCAAGCAGACATAAGGTCAGCAATAACATTAAATAGCCGTAATTGATTTTGTAGTGTTATTGCTTGGGGGTCGCTGCAATTTTAGCGGCTATAGAATACATGATATTTTATTACCAAGTAGTATCTGGCAGAGGATCAAAAATAATATTAGAAAAAATAAGCTATACCATTTGCTTCATAGAGCCACATCCCCTGTTATAGTAATATATATGTTAGACGACTAAATTTTAGATACCAAGCATATTAGGAAATTCTCTGCTATTCACATATGACAGGAAAGTCGTGTTCCCTCTTCCTGCAAAGCGTGATAAACATCCTTTCCTGCTTGCACCCATGTAGGAAATAAACATGATAGCCCAAAAATGTCCTCTTATTGTTTATGGCACTGTTAGCATTGTCTGTGACGGCCGGAACACATTCGACAAAAAGAGAAATATCAAAGAGAGTTCATATATCATATAATGAAACGCCGAATCCGATGTCTGTGAAATTAAGAATGACTGCGAACGCGATAATTGACTTCATTAATGTTCGCGTCAATAAAGATTCCAGAGTCGCTATCGATTTTTTTTTCTTAGTATCATTGGCGTTCTCTCTCTCTCTCTCTCTCTCTCTTCTCTCTCTCTCTCTCGTTCTGTAATTTTCACGTATCAGTCCGTGGTATACAGTGTCCGTAGTGGCACTTTAGAGTTCAGGCGAGTTTCGGAAATACCTCTGTAATTCGTATTTTAGAAAGATGGAATTAATTGTACCCATAAACATATTGCAAGGGCCTGCAGGGTGAATGCCAGGGTATTCTCGGTGTCCTAGGGTCAGTGTCATAGCCCATGTAGTCAATAAATCTCAAGGGGTCAAATGATCGTGTGCTTGAACTCTTTGGTCATGAATTGACATTCGTATAACGGAGATTTATAAAAGAAAAATATTATTCGCTATACATTTCATACATAAGATGTTTGAATTGTAATTTCATTATTTATTTTTACTGAAACGATTATAATAAATAGGACAATTTATCGCAAGATATGGACTGTGTTAATACCTGTTTCCACATGACGGAATAGACTTCTATTCGGATTGCTCTATCATGCATTCGGTTTACTCTGTCACACTCTGTTACTATAAATGCTTGATGAACGTATCATTCATAAGTTGCAGTGTAGACTCGCAACATATAAAAATATTTTAGCCTAGCTTTTATTATTTCTATTTATTGATGGGCAGAGGTGGCGGATATCGATGACTGATGTAGGAATCAGTGGCCAGAAAAGTTTAGAGTTCCCTGTTGAAGTCGTTATTGTGTATTGTTCTTTCAATACCAATCGTTATTGTGTATTGTTCTTTCAATACATGTTGTCAGCATAACAGCGTGAAAGCCAGTGGTAGAGCACATACAGTATCTCACCCCCAAAGACATCTCAACTTATTCATTATGAACTTACTGCTAATGATACTAGCAGTCAAACATAGAACTAGCTGTTCTTCTCTCTGCCTGAATGGAAAACTGCAGTTTGTATTTTTAGCTCAAATTCAGAGGTAGGACACATAAGAGATGTTATAGGGCTACAGAACTACGCAGCTTTCTAGTTTATTCCAGTTTGAGAAAATGATAATCATCATCGGAAATTTTTAATGTAACATGTGACACGAACATACTCGGGTAATTGTAATGTTATTGTTACTGTTTCCTGTTGTTCTTCGTATTGTTATTATTTCTCTAGAAACATTAATAGCTTCGCACCGGTTTATATTTTGCCCTTAGTTTTTGTTGTTCATTTGTAATTCCGAAAGCATCATGAAACTCACACATTCAGCGTAACAATGTCAGTGAAAGGAGGAAGCTCAAGTGTGATCACGATAACAAATAGCAATAGTAAACTCCGAATAAAAGAAATTTAAGGATTAGTGCCATTAGTTTAATAGAAAACACAAATAATCCCAATTAACTCGGGATGGCGGAAAACACGTTCAGTGGTACGTTATGATACACGGAACGCGGAATCATACAATAGACCTATATTTGAAATAGATTTAGATGGGAAGGGTGTAATTGTTTGATAGCAATTAGGAATGGTTCAGTTAATTGCTGAAATGATGGCAATTTTTGAATTTCAAATTTTATATCGGATGGAATTCAAGTTTTTTTTTGGAGGGCCTCGTGTTGCGTTTTTGCAAGGAAATTGCCCTCGGGCAGGGCGCTTGTTTTGTTTATTAATAGAGGTACAATTTTGGAACTTTTGTTCTGATTATATGCCTTTGCAAACAAACCCGCTTGCGCACTCAGATTATATGTATATATATATATGTATATATATATATATATATATATATATATATCTATATTACATACATACGTATGTATGTTCTAACTTACGCATTATGTGCTATGTTATATACTATATGTGTATATATATATATATATATATATATATATATATATATATATATATATATATAAACGTTGTGTATGTATGTATTGTGCTAACCTAACCTTCAGTAATCTTATAGAATTGACAGAGGTAATGGGGAGGTTGTTGAGACTGTAATATGTAGGCAGTACTTTGCTAAGACACATTGAAAGGTTTTACGAAGGAAACGAAGCTCGTGTTGAAGTAAGTAAAAAGGAGAGTGACTGACTGCGTTGGTGGTAAAGAATATTCAAGACAAGTCTGTTCGACATCTCGGGGGAAAGAATGTTGGGGTGCATTAATGAAGGGACAAATATTGATACAAAATCATATCCCGGAAAATAGGAGTTGTGACTGGAATGTGTAGTGGCTGATTCGTCTAATAGGTCATTATTAGGAGAAATTGACTCGGGAACAGCACTCAGGATACGAGCCAGCTGAGAGTGAATGTTAGCAAGAAAAATGACATGGGGACAATTGGAAGCCGGGGTGATGGAGAAAAAAGTGTAAAAGATTTGAAACAGTTCATTTGTAAATGTATAAGGGATTCAGAGTAGAGTATAATGTTGGGATGAGAGAAGAGGTGAATCACAGAGTAGGAGAAATGAGAGTGGAAGGAGGGCTCGCACAGAAAGGTTGGGAGAGAAGGAGAGTGTGTATAGAAAGAAAAAGTTAAGAGGTGAGATTCGTGGATTATTGAGCCATATTTCTTTTTCAAAAATTAAGTTTTGATGTTGAATAGGAATGGAAGGGAAAACATGGAAGTTGCTGAGATGGACTTCTTTGTTGTTGGTGATTTTTGCATCATAACTGAGGTTAGAAGATTTGATCTGAGTGGTTCGGTCATATGGGGAAAACGGGACTAATAGCTGGTGAAAGGAAATATGATTGGAAAGGTTTGGTGTTAGTAGGCTAGATGGAGCGAAAAAGGTGCCGGATCGGTAGTTCCTAATACCCAGAAATTGCAAGGATGCGAAAAAGAGGGAAGTAGCGTCGCATTGAGCTCGTTTGTTGGTAAATCAAACGTGATGTTTCAGTTTTTTGAACAGGTAAATCTATGATTTAGTAGTTAGCAGATGAATGCTGCAGTAACTGGGGACAAATCGTAATGAAATATATACATGCACACCTCGCTTTTATTTTTTGAGTGTTCTATTTTCTTGTCTGAGAAATCTCTCTCTCTCTCTCTCTCTCTCTCTCGGTTCTCCTCTCTCTCTCTCTCTCTCTCTCTCTCTCTCTCTCTCTCTCTCTCTCTGAAAGTGTTAGATTTTGGGCTTCATCTTTTTTGTACTCGATAATACTGAGTCAAAGACTTTTCTTGTGGACAGTAACATGCTTTCACCTTTTGTAATACCTTTCTCTGGTATTCATGGAAGCTTATCCGTAGCTTTTTTTACCCTTTCTTTTTATATTTGAAAATGTCTTTCGCTAACTGTTCCATATATTGTTAGTCGGCCATGGAAAACCAGTCAGGCCGCCACTGCCCTCGAGGAAATCCTTGTTTTGCAAATATTCTTCCCGGATGGGTCAATTATAGGTATCAGGTTGTCCACCTTGTCGGGTTTTACATTAGATTTTATATATATATATATATATATATATATATATATATATATATATATATATATATATATATATATATATATATATATAAATAATATATATATATATATATTATATATATTATATATGACCCGGACCTGGGTCGCGTGGGTCTCTTAAGTTACTGTGGGTCATGCAGAAATCAAACGCTCAGTGATTAATTTAACACCGGTCTTATATCCTAATGAATTACACAAGGGCCCGAGTGAAATTGAACTTAATATCTACAGTACCGACGAGGTAGAGACCAAGTTAGGAAACCGGCAGAGCTACGAGGGGATCGACCTCTTCCCCACCTCTTGACCGATGCATGACTGCCTGACCCTCAAGGAGACGCATTGGTTTCCTCTTTCCTTCAATACCCCACAAACCCCCCGATATTTTCCCTCTAGGATGTGATTGGGTCTGGCACCTCTCCTTAGGTCTATTGACCAATGGGTGCCAATGTAAGGGACACTAAAACCCAACGAACTTTTTGGGGGATGTTGGGGGGAGGAGACGCTCTTCTCAATCTGACCGTTGACATACCTATGGCGTCCTGAGAGGGAGTTCAGATTTTGGGGAGTTCTTTATAAGCCATCTAGAATGGTTTCTATATAGTATTATAATATATAGAGTTATAGTAGTATATCGAATATAAGGACTGATCTAGATATATATATAGATATAGTAATATATAATAGATAGATTAGTAGATATAATCGTATATATTATCAGGAGATAAATCGAGAATGCTATATAAGATAGAGAGATATATATTGATTTATATATATATATTATATTATATGATATATAATATATAGTATATATATATTATATATAATATATATATAATATATTATAGATTTATATATGTATATAATATATTAATATATATATATATATATATATTTTATATATAACTATAATAATTATATTTATATATATATAATTATATATAATATAATATTAAAATATATATATATATATATATATTAAATTATAGTATATATATAATTAGATTATATTATAATTATATATTATTATATATATATAAATATAATATATATATTATATATTATATTATTATATATAAAATAAATATAGAATGATTAATATATATATAAATTAGATAAATTAAATTATATAATAAGAATAATTATATATATCTATATATATATATATATATATATATATTATATTATATATATATATATATATATATATATATTATATATATATATATAAGGTTTTGCAAGTTTTTGCTCCCCTGATGTATTTTTTAAAGTGTTTGCGCACAACCTTTTTTTTATATTTGGACTTGTAAAATATTCGTCGGGACACATAACGCTCTCTGCATTTTTTTTATTTGCGTATAGATCTGTATAAAGCCGCCATCGGTATATAATTGCATATGAGAGAGAGAGAGAGAGAGAGAGAGAGAGAGGTGGGGTGCTGGGGGAGTTTGTGTTACGTGATTTTTTCCCGTATGTTTTTCAGACTTGCCGTTCATGATGCAAGTCAGTTTTCTTTTGTTTTTGTTTTTTTATGCAGCTGCAACTGGTCTTGCATTCCATTTGTATGTAGGGGAGAAATCTGAGTTATTTGTTATCGTGGGATGTGTTTTTCTTTGACTTGATTTTACAGTGTTGTATTCGTTGCTTGTAACTTGTTCGTATTCCTCTATATGTAAAGCGAGAGAGCGAAAGTGGTGATTGGTTTATTAAATTCAGGACGAATTAGCGTTTACCTTTGCTTTGAACAGTTTCTCGTATAAATTGTTTTATTGCGTGATTAGCTTATTTCATCAGTCTCATTTTATAAAGCTTCTGTTGGTAGGTGTCCGTGTAGTATCTCGACTGTGGTGTCACGATCATCATTCAGGATCACACCGAAATGGACGAAGCTTTTTGATATAATGAAAAACAAATAAATGTGCCCTCCTGTGAATAATCCGTAATAGTAGTTCCTCTCTATCTCTCTTGTGAGCTTTTTACGTTTGCGTGATCTTGTATATGAAGTTTTTTTTTAAGTATGTAATGACTGGAATGCCATAAAATATTATAAGTTTTGTACGCACGCATGTAAACCGCCATGTACCTTATGCGTTTGTTTCAAAGCTCCTCAAAATTTTGGATTTCTCTCGTGACTACATCCCCATTTTCCTCGGTATTTGTTCGGTTGAAAATAGCACCACGTGTGCTATTTTAGGAGCTCCACTCCTCTGCGTTCTCCTCCTCCTCCTCCTCCTCCTCCTCCTTTTGAAGTGGATGAAAATATTATGAGGGTCTGAAGTGAATTAGTAACATTTTTTGTTATGCAATGCGACGATTAGTTGTTTTTTTTATGGTGGGTATGTAAATTTCGGTGGTGGTAGGCACTTGTCGTTTCCACAGCTCCATAGAAATCACTCAAAAATACAGTTCTTTGTCTCGATCCCTTTCTTGCTTCGTGTAACCACTCGTTTTTGTGTCCCAGAAAGGCATTAAGCGAACAATATGCCCCCCATTTCTCTCTCTCTCCTTTCAATCAGTGGGCGTTTTTCGATTGCCTCCCTTTGTAAGGGTTTCTTGGAAATAGCTCAAGGGAGGAAGAGGGAAAACTAACAGAGGCATTCCTCCTGCACCGGCGATACACGCCATGTTATTTTAATGCCATCGACTTATTGAATCAAACCCCTTCCCCCCTTTCCTCCAGTGTTTGTGCTTTAATGGAGTTGTAAGCCATTTGCCTTGATTTATCCCTGTATTTAAAGCGAATTTATCTAGCGTTATTCTTGGGTCAGTAATTCACGTTTAATGAACGCCAAAGCTGGTAATATGATGTAAGAAATGGCGGGTTCATTATGAGCGAAAGTTTGCAGTTTACATGTGCAAAGTCTCACGTAATGAGCGGAATATACTGTGCTGTATTTCGTAGCATGTGAAGTTTCTTGCTTTTTATTTATTTACTATTGTCATTTAGCCTTTTCCCAAGTATTCCCTCTGTACTCCATAATTCATCTCTATTTTTCCACGAATCATTGATTTCCATTGATGCCGAACGCTGCTTGCGTGAGGTAACCGTAAAATGGGCTCACTGCGTCTCCCTTTCTTTCTCCCTCTCCTGTACGTCATTTTTTTTTACATATTACTCTTTTAATCTATACATGGGCGACAGCGTAGTCTAAAAATCAAATGTATATGCTCTTGTGAGTAACAAGAGAGAAATTTTTAATGTAGGAATGAATTATTCCGCTTGAGCAAAGGGTGGTAGGTTTTTTTGCGAAAGACTTATCTCTATAGACTTACTATTAGGATTCTGGCGTATTTGCGTGGTTTGGAATAATTTTAGATTTATATAAAAAATTGCTCAAAGACCCAAACGGTAGCACTCTAAGTTGTTCATTAATAAAATGTGAAGGTCTCTACTTCACACCTAAACTTTTGGTTAAATCAGTAAATAGCATTTAGGCTTTAGAACGTGACTATTTCTTCTGCTAGATTCTAAGCCATCGTAAAAGAGGACTAAAATCACAAAGGCGATGTGCCAATTTCAATATATTAATTGAAAAGTGGCGTAAAATACTCTTGATGAATGTCTCCGGCAGCTTTAAAATTTAAATTAAGGAAGCCCAGGGTAGTCTTTCTTCTATCAAATTGGTTGACTGACTTTACAGTACTGACTGGCGTTACAAAGAAGACCATACATTTGTCAACAGAGATTAAGCCAAGGTATTGAGAACAAAATTGAATCCACTTGACATTTTATCAGTATTACCGAGGTCTCATACATCATACCGTGTGACAGAGATATTGATGGATAATTTAATATTTCAGATGTAAATGTAAATTCGATATTAAACAAAGTGGGTTCCGGAAGAGATTGGTAAGAAACGCTTCTTTGCCCATAATTACAGACTGTCTTACTTCTATTAATGCATGTGTTTGTGCCAGACCTAAGCCACAGGAGAAAGAAGCATCAAGTTGTGGTACTGACCATAACCTATCAAACACCGTAGGTGAATGAATAAACTTATCACTGTATTCCTGTTCTTCTTCTCCTTATTGGACCCTGGTACATAACAGACAGAGCGAATAGCCAAGCATCTCTAAAGGTAACTTATTACAGACAGCCTAGGCACCGAACCCTTGGAGAATCTTTCCTGCAGTAATAGCTAATATTTATATTTATAAAGTTAATGCCGGTCCTATAACATCGAATGGTTCAAGACGTCTTGTAGAGACTTCCGTACTTCTGGGCGGGATTTGTGGGTGGGGTGGCCTGCTCCTTTCTTCCTGTCTTTGGCTCCCAGTGAATAATACCACTTGCAACTTGATGGACAGGATTAGCCATTTGGGCAAAGTAGATGACGTTGACTAATCTGTTCATTGAGGATGAGGGGGCGCTTGCTTATAGTTTTTATTTATGCAGAGCAGTTAGGCGGTGCTAATTCACTCACTAATGTAGGTTGTTAGGCCTTGTTTGTTGAGAATAATTGGTTTCCTGTAGTTTTTTTGTAACCCCTTGACTTGTTTTACATAAATTCATAATAATTATTACAGAATCTTATGAACAACAGTATAGCTTCTTGGCTGGCCTGTTGTTAATCAATAACTGTTTATAATTTCATATATGAGAATAGCATTGGGAAACACCATTATAAACTGGTAGATATGAAATACAAAGGTTTGTTGAATTAAAATATTATTCTCCAATGGTAACAACTCTGAAGTTGTATAATTGTAAAACAATTGAAGTTGGAATTAACATTGTGGAATGCAGTTATTTATTTGGAATTCCTCTTTATTTGTAATACCCATTAGTTTTCAATTAAGTTTTCAGTTGGATTTCTGAATGAAAGTAATAAAGATTGCCTGGGGAGGTGCAGAATTGTCTCGGGTGTACAGTCATGCACAAAACTGATGCCAGTAATTCCCTTTGTATTGTCCAAAATCTCAGCTTCAAAGTAAAATGTACAGTTGCCAAGTAGAGTTAAACTTTTTTCTCAATTTTAATGTTACATATGTTAATGGGTTTGTTAATTCACATCTAACATTATTTTTCCTGTTGGTAAACATATGATTTATGAGTCGTTATCATTTGTATCCATGTGAAATTATTTTTATTTTCATTTATTTAAATTTACATTTCTTAGCTGAAAGCTCATTGTGAAAGAGTTGGCAGTCTTGTCAGTGCCAGCACACAACCTACTACTTGAAGTGATCATAACAGTATACCTAATGAGCTCAACAGTCATAAAAAAAATTTCAAAACAGTAGATCTAATACGATCAGCAGTTATAAAAAAGAATAGAAAATAGAAATATGCATAACAAAGAGTTTTATTCGAACTTTTGAGTTATATATAGGCAGTGTTCAAACTGCTTGCATGTTGCAATAATGATGTATAGGCTTAACCAAATAATCTAAGTGTACTAAGGGAATTCATTTTTGGAGATTACCTATTCTTTAGATATTAAAAGATGATGGTTCTTGAAATGATATTCAGAAGGTAGATATTGATCTAAATATTTATTAGTATTAACACACAATTTTAACTGACGAAGTATGATATTCTCTTATAAGTTCTGCTATGGTATGTAGATGATTTGAAGTGCGAGAATGTTCAGATAATGTCACATGCATTTCCGCCAGAAATTGTTAGTATAGAAATGTGAATGTTAAGCATAGTGTGTTTTTAGCAAGTAAAAAACACAGAAATGCGTAGGCCTTGGAACAAAATCTTGGTTGCGTCACACAGACAGCCCACACCCACCCGTTGATATCGGTGAGTGCGTTTTAATTCGAATTTGTTTCTTCATTTTCTTTCAGTGTTGAAGGTTAACCATAATGAAATAGAGCTATTTGAGAATCTTATTGTTCACTTCAAGCAGTTGATGACAGGTCTACCTTTTTAAAGTTACTAAAAATTCAAGAACATAAAAGGTAGCAGAGTATTTAGAATTTTGTGAGGTGGAGAATTAGTGAGTGCTTTAATTTTCTTATTACACATTGGACTTGAAAAGTGAAGCCCCAAAAAGCCCAAGCCGATTTTGGCACCAAATTTTCTTGTATATACATTACATTTTTTTTGGTTTTAGAAGATTGGAACTCTTGTGCACCTTTTCTTCAATAAATTGACATAATGGTCCGATACATTACATTTGGTTTTTAAGAAGATGACTCTTGCCACCTTTTCTTCAATAAATTGACATAAATGGTCGGAATACCAATATCCACCTAGTTTGGGCAGCCCCACATAATCTACCCCAGAAAAGCAAATGGATCTTAAACCCACAAGAACAAGGTCCATTTACGTGTCTGGACCTTAAACGCACAAGCTCTGTCCATTCTTGTGTGTGGACCTTAAACCCACAAGCAAAAAGTCCAAAGAAGTGTTGACCCCAGAGAGTACAATCCATTCGGTGAAATAAGAGTGTGAACTTTAAACCACAAGGTAGAGAAAGTCCAATTGACGTCAAAGTCCAATGACTTGTCCCAAATCCACAAGCAAAAAGTCCAATGACGTGTTGACCCCCGAGAGCACAATCCATTGGTGTGTGTGAACTTTAAACCCACAAGTAGAAAGTCCATTGACGTGTCTGGACCATAAATCCACAAGAACAAGGTCCATTGACATGTCTGGACCTTAAACACACAAGCACTGTCCATTGGTGTGTGGACCTTAAATCCACAAGCACAAAGTCCAATGACGTGTCTGGACCTTAAATCCACGAGCACAAAGTCCAATGACGTGTTGACCCCCGTGAGCACAATCCATTGGTGTCCGTGAACTTTAAACCCACAAGCACAAATTCCATTGCCGTGTTGGACGTTAAACCTACAAGCACAGTTCATTGGTGTGTCTGGACCTTAAACTCTCAAGCAGAAAGTCCACTGGCTTGCCTGAACCTTAAATCCACAAGCACAAAGTCCCTTTGAAGTGTTGGACCTTAAACCCACAAGTTTAAAGTCCATTGACGTGGTGGACCTTAAACCCGCAAGCACAAAGTCCATTGGCGATGACACAGTCGAAGGTTCATGTTTTTGGACTAGTTCCAAATGATTGTATGTGCGTTATGAATGACAAGGATGGTCATTACGTAAAAGAATGGTATGGTGAGTTTTCTTAAAGTCTAACTGTTAAGAAATTATAAAAGATGAAGGCTTTCGTTCGCGGAGTTAGGCATCAATAGCTGTTTTTCTTCTGGCTTGAGCGAGACAAGACACTTGATTGCACATCCCAGTGACCGACCACCTTCATGGGAACGAAAATGATAACAGCTAGTTTATAGATATGACGGAGAACTTTTGATGATCCTCAAATTACACTATTGTTAAGGAACGTTCCCAGATGTGGAATTACTCTTTGTACAGTTTTTTCTAATCTTATCCATAGTTGTGGTTTTTTAATTTTTATATATTATACTTGATGTTTTTAAGATTGCTTTGTGTTGTATCTGAAGTCTTTGGAACAGAATTATAAGCATTATCTTTATTGCCTTCATGGTATCAGAAATATGCACAGGAATTTTATATCAATAAATAGCAAGAGGGATTTGACAGATGAGTGGCGGGGAGAGAATGGAAGCTCTCGCGGAACGCTGCTTAATGAGGCCTTAGATATTTAATCGCCAAAATGAAGCCAGTGATATACACGTATAGAGTGTCAGGGAAGCCATCATAAGTTCAGAGGAGGTTTGAGCCTTTAAAGATATTAAACCTTTTACGAGCGTGTACTGCACCTCGATGGGCGTATGGAACTTGGGCGGAAGGGTGGGGGATTGGAAAGGAAATGGCTGATAATATTGTTGTTGCGGTGTATTATTGACGTTCTTGCGTGTTTGTTTGTGACGATGTTTTCGCTCTTCGAGATTTAATGAGTTGTTTTTTATTTCCTTCATTTGCAAGTTACTCTAGTATTTATCATAACAGAGTAAATGATTATTTTTAATGGCCGTTTTGCATTTTCTTACGTTTCATGACATTATTGAACTGGTAATTGATAAGATTTCATTAGCATTTCAGAAAAAAAATCGTGTTATTTGTAAATCTCATGGATGTCTTTAATAAGAATGTAGTGTAGACCATGATTTTGTAAAGACGATATGACAGTGTTTACTTCCTCGTTTCGAAAGTTATCAGTGCTCCTCTGCTGCTCTATCTCTCCTGTGGCTTTTAAGATGTCATTAGTTCAATCTATGATAATTTTTTATGCTATTCATATTGTCGTAAAAATCGGACTTGAAAGCACAGATATAGTGCAGCATTTTAGTTTTATTTTCACATTATTTTTATTTTTATTGACTTGTTGCACCATTTGTCAACCTTTTGACTTTGCCAAAGACCAACACATTGTTAGGAAATTAATATAACAAGACAGAATGTATATTAACTGCTGAATTAGTTTTTCTCTCTCTACAATTTCTGTTTGGAACGAAGTTCATATTGAAATTTGTTTAGTGTATGAGTACTTCAGCGTACTCATATATACTCCTTCTAGAGTCAAACCTTATGGCTGAGTCATGTAATTTTACGAATTTTTTTTTTCGGTTTGTGGTAAAAGTTAACAACCAGATATTCTATGCAAATGGCTAAAGATACCCTTCCAATATTTACAGTGGCATTAAAAAGCAATCTCTTCTATCTCATAAATGGTATTATTTTATTCTGATATTATGTGTGTCAGTATTGTAGGGCGCAATACATGGTGATGGTGATGAGATATAGAAAGGATATATACCCATACATAAACACACACAAACAACATATAAATGTATATGTGTATATACATATTATATATATAATATATATATATATATATATATATATATATATATATATATATATATAATGTTGTATGTCAAGTCTTCAGCATTCACGATGTTTGCCGCAAGTGCCCATTGGCCTATGACCTTTAGGAATTATGGTATTAAAAAGAATAAAGCAAAAAAAAAAGAGCGAGACATGTCGTCAAAGGTTAGAGTAACAACCAAAGGTCAGGTGTGAGGACGTCCGAGGATGAAATGATGTTAAAAATACACGGCGCTTTTTATCTAGTCACACGCAAGAAAGTTATTAAGCAGTTAACGAACTCTTTTACGTGATCGTCTCGGAAGTATGACTGCGTCATTGCACCAGGTTTACGAAAGTTAACCAAATTTTAAATGATGTCACTTGGTTTCAAATGACTTCGGTTGAATTCGTGCAGTTTAATCATTTCGTACACACAATAAATTAGGAAACTGAGCCTTTTACTCTAATGAACAGTTGTACGCGGGAACTGGCAAACTTTTCGTGTTCTCACAGATAATAAATATCAACTTTGACACTCATTGATTCTGTTGTAGTCATGAACCTCGTTTATGTTATTGCATTTTCAGTATGGCCTTGTTATTACTTTTCCGGAACCTGTCACAGCGGACGTAGAAACGTGAAAATAAGTAAGAAAAGAAAAGTGATGTTATATGCATCCAGAACATTGATATCCTTCATTGAGTGAGGTACTTACTGGGATTTTTTTTTTTCTCGCTGTCATGACCGGGGTGTGTTGTTTCATGTCATTGTACTTCAGTGATCTGCTGAATGGTACAGTAAGGTTAGGTCACACGCACGTGTTTGTGTTTGCGTATGTGTATGTGCAGTCATGCTTATCTATGCGATTTGAAACATACCAGGTAGCCGCCAACTGCGGAAATCATTAGCTTAGCTAGCATCATCCAAGTTCGACTGGAAAAGCTGCTACTGTTGATATTTTTTCTCTCTTTCTTATAAGTCCCTGGGTTTTGAATTAGAAGCAGAAATCGTCATGAAAGTTAGTCAAGGGGGACAAGAAAAATGCTGTTTATTAAATCTCGATTAAATCACGTAAACATTTATTAGTAAAAGATTATTAATAATAAAATATTTTTTTGGCATCCTTTCAACTATGGATGACAGTTTTGAAGTCACGGATGATATGTTCATGAATCATTTACATATGAGGACTGGGTCCTTCACATAAGGTATTAATTTTAAAATACTTCATTAAAAACTTTTCATGAAAGAGGTGCCAGTTACTGCTTGTCTTATTAGCTAGGTAAACCAGGATGTAGGTGTTTTGAGCTATAAACTCATATGTGAAAATTCATGCTCGGACCTGTGAGTTTTTCCATTCTGAATATAAAACAGGAAGGCGAGAGACTAATTGCTTTTTGGATGTGTCTGAATGTGAGAGTCGATCATTTCCTGTTTCATTATCTTCCTATTCTATGTGAATTTGATGTCGGATTGGATTACTTTTGAAAATTCCTGAAATATTTTCTGCATTCATTTATGCATATATATATATATATATATATATATATATATATATATATATATATATATATATGATAGACACAATCCTGTCACTAATTCATGACTGGATTTGCGTGTTCTCCAACATTAAACCACAAATGGCCTTTGATATCGATTTCTTACCACCTTGGAAATAACTTACACAGAAAAGGAATAATGTGTGATAAGTGCATCTGACCTTACCAGGATTCAAATCTATGCCTTTTGAATTGGTGCAGAGGTAGACAGTTGACTTAGCCATCAAGCTTTTTAAGAGACATTTAAGTTAATTTGGACTCGTGTATACACCTCCCCATGAATCCAGGTTTGTTCTCAAAATCGAAATTAACCCTTATTCAGCATGGTAGGTAAGTGTTGAGTTTAGAACACGCGGCTATTTCATCGTAATTTTGTTCACTAATTCATTATTTATATATATAGATATATATATATATATATATATATATATCTATATATATATATATATATATATATATATATATATATATATATTGAGCACGAAGCTTCAAACACTACAAATTAACATAAAACATGTTCCCTTTTATTTTATTTATATATATATATGTAATATAAATTAGATATATATATATATATATATTTTATATATATATATATATCATTATATACTATATTTAGATTATAAATAAAATAAAAGGGAATGTTTATGTTAATTTGTATGTTTGTAGCTTCGTGCTCAATAGAAAACCGCACCGCTTGACCGATCTGGACAAAATTTGGCAGTTGGCCATCATTTGACCCAACTTGAATTAGAGGAAAGGTTTCAAACAGTACCCCTTCCCCTACCCTTGCCCACATTCCCCTTCCCCCTTCCCTTTGTAACTTAGTGGTAAGTAAACTTTACGGTTTATCATACCTTATTTCATGTACTAGATACCATAATAATATATTATTGAAAATCATTTTCTTGCCGTTGATTAATAGATTTAATGGTGATGTGTTAGGTTGGGGTTGTGCTTAGGTTTTGTTGGGGTGTTTCAGTTAAGTGGGGCATATTTTTAGGTGCAGTGGGGGTGGGGGGATTGCCTGGATAAAAAATGACAGTCAACACAGTAATATCTGGGAGACAGTCACCACAGTAATGTCTGAATAAAGTAGACAGTCACTAAGCAATCCCTGGATGAAATGGACAGTCACCACAGTAATACCTGGATACAAGTGAGTCTGTACAGTAATTCGTGGATAAAAGGGACTGATAGTACAGTGATACCTGGATAAATGGGAGAGTCACTACATTAATACCACCTGGATACAAGAGACAATTAGCACAGTAATGCTTGGATAAATGGGCAACCACCACAATAATACCTGGACAGTTACCATGGTAATGTTTGGATAAATGGAAGTCACTACAGAAACAGAAAAGACAGTCAGAACAGTAACACTTGAACCTGGATAAAAGGACACACAGAACAGCAATGTCTGGATAAATTGGACAGTTACCACAGTCATATTTTGGGGGACAGTCACCACAGTAATGTCTGGATAATATGGATAGTCAGCACAGTAATACCTGGATAAAAGGGAAAGTCAGCAGAGTAATACCTGGATAAAAGGGACAGGCATCACAGTAATATCTGGATTAGTGGGACAGCCACCAAAGCAATAAATGGCTAAAATGTGACAATCACCACAGTAATACATGCATAAATGGGACAGTTACCACAGCAGTACAAGGATAAATGGGACGGTAACTACAGTAATAACTGGATAAAATTAAAAGGGACAGTCTTTACATTAGTATCTGGATAAAAGAGACAGTCATCATAATAATAAATGGATAAATGGACAGTCACTAAAGTAATATATGGATAATTGGGACTGTTAGAAAAGTAATATTTGGCTAAAAGGGGACAATTAGTACAGTAATATCTGGATAAACGGGAGAGTTACAACAGTATTTAGTGCATAAATGTGACAGTTAGATCAGTAATATATGGATAAAAGGACAGCCAGTACAAGGAGGTGCAGGAATTTTTTTTAGCTCTTCAGAGTTTTCCCGGGCCATGCCAGGTTGGTCAGCAAGTATATATACTATATATACATTATATTGTGTTTAGTTTATAAGCATTAATTTTCTATGTTAATTGTTTGCTGATTTCTATGTAAATTACTGAAGACTTTTGTTGCTAAATGGATTCTTAATATTTTGAAAGCACTATGAAGCATTTTTCTCACGATGCTTGCAAGGTAGGTCTTTATAATATTAATATTTTAGTCTCTAATAGTATTACTCACGATAGTCAGCAGAGTTGAATTTTATGAACGTAAGCCCTTTCTTATTAGGAAAATTATTTTGCAGGAATTAATTATTCAGTGCCGTTGACATAAACTTGTTTGAGGAAGTCTTTTGGTATAATTATTATTACTATTACTATTATTACTATTTGTTTTTACAAGCTACATTCCATTGAGCTGAAGGAGGGACATCCACTTTCATGGTAGCGTTGTACCCCCCGTAATACCCTGCTTTCTGCATTCATTGAGTGGAGCTGCAGTCTCTTGGCTGTTCATTTGGATGCGTATCTTTCCCCCAACCCCTAGCTTTCGAAATCTCTTCCTGCTTCCGTTTTCTCTGATTAGCACAATCTCTCTACGTTCAAGTCATAGCTATGTTAATTAAATTTGGTTTAATTACCATTTGATTATCGTTGGAAGTTTTGAAGTATAAATGTGAATCTGATGGATGAAAATATTTTTAAGAAATTATTAGAAAATATTTCCTTTAAAAAAAATTTAGTTACATGAGCTTTCAGACATTACAAGTGTTTTAATTGTAATTATACAAATCATGTGAATAAGTCTTTATAATGAAAAGATGTCACCGCCTTATTTTTAAATTTCCTTACGAATATTACAGAAACTGTTTGAAGCCTTCCCCCGTTATGTTATTCTCAGTACATATTTTTTTTTTTTTGAATGGAATGGGAGATAAAGGAAAATTAAACTAATGAATATTTCGCAGGTTCAGGAGCTCTTGACTATTTATAGATGTAATGGAAACGATGAAAAAAAAAAATATTGATTGAAAGAAAATAATTTTAAACAGCTTCTTAGCTGGTGGATGAGCTTAATAAACAAGAACGAGCGTAAAAAAGTTAACAAAACAAGTGTTTGGTCAAAGAATTGGCGTTTGAACTCGGTTAAAACCAATAGAAAATAAAACCGTATAAAAACGAAGTTGCCCCGCGCTTCCAAAAATATGTTTTTCCCATGTCTATTGACCTGGAAAGAAAACGATACATGAAAAGAGAGAGAGAGAGAGAGAGAGAGAGAGAGTTGGAAAAGAAAAACTCACAGGAAGCGATGCCATTGAGGGAAGTTACGATCTGTTATGCATGGCCCTTCCTTAAGTTATTCAACAGCAAACGCCTCATTAGTCAGTGCCAAGGGCTTTGACTTTTCTTAAGGCTTCTTTCTGTTTTCTTCTTTTTCGCCTTTTATTTTTCTTCGTTTCTCTTCGCATTCAAGAGGTTGCTATTAAGAAAATTTAGCTCTGAGGTAAACCCGCTCTTTCTTTAGCAGCATATTTAGAGAAAGACTCTCTCTCTCTCTCTCTCTCTCTCTTCTCTCTCTCTCTCTCTCTCTCTATCATTTTCAGCCTTTTATACCAGTCAGGATTCCTGTTGTCAATCTCTCTATCTGTCTAACAAGCACAAACTTTTCCAGCCCTCACTTTATACAAGCTATGATGTTTGGCATCCTCAGACAGCAGTACCACCTTTTAGTGGTTGTCTTAGAGTATTATATATATATATATATATATATATATATATATATATATATGATATATACTAATACAATATACATATACATATACATATACATATAATATATAATATATTATATATTAAGTGTGTATATATGTGTATAAATATAAATCTATGTGTGTGCATGATAATTCCTTAATGTTAATTCCATAATTTTTGAAGCAGTTTGAAATAAAAACTTTCATGGATACACTTTGTGAAGCTGATGCAGGTTATCAAAACATGATTAATTGAAAGTAAATGTATTGTGTCTTATGATTATGGTAGATCAGCACATGAATGCCTTGTATGTATGTGGTTTTTGTAAAGTTTAGAGCCTGTGTCCTTGGACTTTTAAAGAAACGAGTGTTGATGGTGAATACATGATTCTACGTAAGTGGTTCCACACCATTTATTATTTATTGCCACCTTAATTGAAAACCAAAATTTTTATATTAGACCTATGTTATCATAGAAGACTTCAAAATATTGTATGGATTATCAGATATGTACTTTGAGATATGATTTTAAGTTACGCCTATTTTATCTAATCCTGTGAGCATCTGTTACAGGCCTAGATGTAACTTCGTTTACATTCCATTTGTAGACTAGATACAGCTGTAGTCGAGCTATGTACCAGTAGAGATGCTGTCAGAAAACTTGAATTGAGGATCACTCAAGTCCATTTCAAGCCATGGTGGGCAAGGATAGAATATCATCCATCTTCGAATCTTGAATATCTATAGTTCTTCACTTATTAGCTAATGATATTAATTGGTTATCCACTTCATAGAACCCTGTGATTATGTTTTCCTTATACCTGTTATCGTGAGCCGCAACAATTTTTTTTATACAGTAAATTGGTTTCTTATATGTTAACATAGGTCTCGGTGTGCAATTTTTCTGGTAACTTGGACATCTGGAAAGGACGAGAGTTATTCCAGGGCAGAAAGATATCCATCTGATCAATTCTTTATTATTAAGACGTTAAGTGTAATTAAATAGCAGTTTTGCCGAAATTTACGTAGGTTTTACTCCTGTAAATATTCGTGAAAATAAGAGTATAAAGTTGTCAAAATGGCCTTACTATTATAAAAATTTATCTTTATCAGTATTATTGGAAGTTACCACGCAGTCGCGTGTGTAATAAACATAAATTGCTACCTTACATTGGGATCGAACCCAGGACTCGATTGAAAGGCAAGTACCTTACTACTTATGCAAGTACGTAGGCTGCAGAGTAATTTATGAAATGTGTGGCCCAGTTAGTAGCGTCCTTTTATTTTCACGTGAGAGGACTGAGCATAATACCGACATAGGGCAGAAATGTTTCAGTTATACGTACACGTGATTGTTTTCCAGTTTCCATGATATTCGATTAGAAGGGATAATTCGAAGAAAATGCTGTCCATTTAGTAACTGGCTCGTCGGGAAGTTTGGTAAAACTCACTGGTAGTATAATATGTGTGCTGCTTGGCCGGGTAAATACTCGGGTACTATGATGTTGGTATGTAGGTACTACGTAGGTTCCACCGTCCTCCATGATTCTTTGTTGCTCTGTTGTTTTGTTTGTATGGTACTTTTACGTTGCATGGAACCAGTGGTTATTCAGCAACGGGATCAACGGCTTTACGTGACTTCCGAACCACGTCGAGAGTGAACTTCTATCACCAGAAATACACATCTCTCACTCCACAATGGAATGGCCGAGAATCGAACCCGCGACCACCGAGGTGGGACGCTAATACCATACCAGCCACGCCGCTGAGCGCTATTGTTGCTCAGTTGGCAGTGTCCATTCACTCATGAGTCATTATTCGATCGCTCTCTGGTACAATGCATTATTACTATTAACTGCTACTCTTGTTTCGTTGGTGATTTACTGTCAGCATTAATGTAGAAGACATCGTAATGCATAAATATTCCTTTACCACATTCATCAGTTATGAAAAATATCAGTGGTTCTATCGCTAACATTTGTTACAGTTAATCTCATGCATTTCATGCCATCATGAAATAGTGCCTAAAACAATAAAGGAAAGTGGAGTAATAAAACGGTAACTGCGGTAACAGATTAATTAAAAGAAAGCATTCCTCATTGCCCAACCATGGGCAACACCCTTGAAATCCCGTAATAGCGTAATTATTCTTTCAAAGTTACGGCGCCTCTTTTATAATGGAATTTATGCACTGTGAAATCACGCTCAGCTCATGTGTTGAGCCTAACGGAGAGATAGATACATTGATGTTTGCTTGGGTAGTGCCTCCAGTTTACTGGGTTTGCCTGCTCGTTGTGCTGCAGATTTGGGGAAAGAAATTATGGGGCTTCTTTTATATATAGAATTAATTGATATAATACAAATGTCAATTGAGTGTTGGTTTGTGTCTTTTTTCCGTTTCAGTATCGCCATGGAACTGGCAAGGTTTAGACAAAGGTTGAATGGTAAGAATTATATATAATGTAAACCGAGGAGATTTTCAAGTTCCCTTAATGACGCAACTAAAGCTTCCTGCAAGTTTGTGTTTTACTGGTAGTGGTCATTTATTCTCATAGTTTTTCTCTTTATGTCAATAACTTGTGAAAGCTTCTCATTATAGAAACAAGATGAATATAAGCTTATCCGTTTTGCTATGTGAAATTTATGAAGTTTCACCGACCTTTCTTGGTATTCTTAATTTCAGAAAACAGCCAAATATTTCTTGGTAAATTAGGAGCTACTGTACGGGTTTTTCCTCATACGTTTTTCGAGCAAATAAAAAAAAATCTAGAAATGAAATGTGTCCTTGGTTCCCCTCCCCCTCCCCCTCCCCCTTTATGTTTTAGTATGAAATGTGTATGCGTAAGATTTCTTAATTAATACGAAGAGACACAAAATTAAGGTGGTCGTTAGCTGGCGTGAAGTATGTATGGGCTTAGATACGTGAAAAGTAAGTCCTTGAGTGATAGAAATAATGAATTGTTAACGCTGAACTTTTTTTTTTATCATATGATAGGAATTATAAAAGGTACAATAGAAGTAAAAAAAGACTCTGTGCACGAAGAGAACTCACGTATTGCTGATAAGTCTACTTTGTCCTGGGGCAGCTTTGGTAGAACGCTGAGACTTACGTCGTGTGAGTTTGTGTATGAAATTTACCTTTGTGTGTATTTTTACGTGTGTGTTTTCTTATTGTGTAAATTGCGTTAAAGTGGAAGTTCTTCAGTTGTGCATGACTCTTTGGTGTTCTTGCCTCGACAGCAGTTCTAGTAACTTGGTTGTGTTGTTTATAAATCTATTTTTGGGCGAATATCCAATATGAGATCAATCTTAAGACTTATGTCTGTTGGGGGAGTGTTGTTATGAATAGTCGCTATTAAATGAGTAATGTGTTTTATTGAACAGGGAGTTTCAATAATTTGTTTTGCTAAAAAAATAGATATAAAGTATGACCGATCCATCAAAAGTTGACACTGTGATTAATGGCCAAAGTTTTAGAAGTTATTCTGGAACGATAAATGTGACCGGAAAATGTCGTAGATGTTTGAAAGATTGGTTATACCACAAAGGCAACTCGTCCTTTCGAAGTCAAGCCCGTTCATTACACGAGACTTAACCTTTAAACTTGGCTTGACCCGAGCGGTCCCAATGGATGGATGCTTTAAGTTTCAAGCTTATATAGCGAAGGGGAAGAGGGAAGTAGGAGGGTGGAGGGGAGGGGAGGGGAGAGTGTGAGTAGCTCTTCTCCCTTAAGATTAGTCATCATAAGTTGACAGGCCACCTTTCCCTTTCATAGCCCACTTCGTTTTGCACATTGCCTTTACTGCATGTCAAGTGTATGGACAAGCAAATAGGGGATGTGTCTAAAGATTTCGTTTGTGACTGTTTGTGCTTGATTCACAATTACTGTAAAAAAAATGTAAGGGTTATACTCTGTATGATAGATTTAAAGAGCACTAGCAAAGAGAATCCAATCTTGCCTTATATATAAGTTTCTTAGCCTTGTCTTCTCCCTGGTGGAAAACACACACACCAGCGTATATATATGTGTATGTATATAAGCATGTATCTTTATATATGTACACACACACACACACACACACACATATATATATATATATATATATAATATATATTATATGTGTGTGTGTGTGTGTGTGTGTTATGCACTGGTATTGACAGTATCAGTTACTGCCATGGTCATCCTGCACATTGTATCAAAGATGAAACTTGCGTACACACAATCACTCATATTAACGCACACTCACACACATCCATTACGGAAAAAAGTCCTTCCTCAATATGGAGGCTGTTCTGTTTGTTTCACCTCGGCAAACAGTCTCTCTCTCTCTCTCTCTCTCTCTCTCTCTCTCTCTCTCTCTCTCTCTCACACACACACACACACAAAGCTTCCGATGTATACACACTTTTCACCAACCTGTTATCCACCATTTTCTCCACGAGATCCAAACATCTCAGACCCGTGATCCATCTTTTCACCAGCAGTGTTAACCCTTTTATTTCAACTTTTCATCTGTATTTTCTATCCTTTCAGCCCTTCTTACTCCACATATGCAATGCAGACAGTTCATCTAACAAACTTCTTTTTATTTTCTTTCTTTCGCAGATAACAAACACTTTCTTCATGCATTCCAACTTTTACTTTTTTAAAGTACACTTCGCCCCTAATAAAACTCTTCAATTTATTTTTTTATTTTTTGAATATTCCCTCATATTTACCATTGAATGTGTTATTATTTTTGCTTCCAAAACCTCATGAAAATCAACTACTTTCAATTCTCCCACCATTCCTTCCGACACTGAAGTTTCCATGCTTCCACTATCCATTTACACTCATTACCTTACCTTTGATAACATTTCCTTCCAACTTTCTTATTGTGCATCCACTTTTAAATTCACTACAAGCACTTCTCTTCATTATCAACAACTGGCTCTACCGTATGCAAAAATCATCCACTCTCAATTCCATATATGACTTCAGTTTATTTTTTTATTCATACAACAATGCTCCAACATTTCCTACATTTCTCTACCAATTTTCTTTACTTCGTCTATAAAGTATTTAATAGCCTTTACTTAACGCCAAACGAGTCATTCTCACGTATACATATTCAAACAGACGATTCATGTACATCGCAAAAATTTATTGCTCTCAACAATTTACTTTATACCAGTTCGCAATAAACTTTGATGCCTTCCAAAGTACATCGGTATCAGTTCTGTCATAAGCTCTATCGGCCCATATAGTCACATGCAGCTTTCCCTATTTACATACATAATTGCCTAATAACAAATACTGGACCAACAAATCCAAACACTCACTGTTATTTAGCTTACTTTCGCCATCAAAATCTCTCGTCTATTATTGCAGTATGTTATAGCCATAGAATTCTTACACTCATCCTTAGCACTTTTAGCTTAAACAACCGAACAATCATTCCTTTCATTCGTTTCCTTAGAGAATTTCCTTTATCGTGGTCAGCCTCTCATTCAAGTTGTTGCCACTGTGCTGTAGTACCCTACTTGTAATCCCATCAACTCGGGTGTCTTTCCGTTCTTCATTCTCTTCACTTCCCTTCTTGCATCTTCAACAGTCATTTCTGCGAGCCTTCTCAAATTTATTTCAGCACCTTCCACTTTGTATGTTGTATATCTGCCTCGTTTCCATCATCCACATTCGTCAGCTTTAAAATAATTACACCACTGAGAGACAGGATGGCATTATTTCCAGACCTCATCTTTCCACTGGCCTTTTTTCAATGTCTATAAATAATTTTTCCCATAAATGCTTCCACTGGTAAAATTGCATTTTTCCCCGTAATGCTTATTCAATTTCATTATTGTAATTTCATTACTATTCATTTTCTCTGAAATTTTGTGCATACATACCTGTGTAGAATAGGTGCATTGCAATTTACAATAATTATACAATGTTACAGATTTACAGCTCTATGTCGCTGTGTATTCCTGTTCTCATGTACAAAAGATGTGCTTTCATTTTTTGTTCATCTACATACATCTATTTAAATGTAGAATGTACGGTACATGCAGTGGTTATCTCCCCTTTTTCTCCTCTATTGGTTTTCGAAAATCCAATTTAGAGTTACTGTATTCGACAACAACAAGAGAGCCGATCGTTGTTGTTGTACATAGATGTGAAGTAGATCACTGAAGTGGTTTTGTTCTGAGAGTCGGGAGGATTTCCAATATGAGGCGATGGAAGGGAAATAAAAGCAAATAGGAAACATAAAGATTTCCGAATATAGGAAAGGAGGAAATAGTAGATAGATATATGATAGAAAAGACAGGAAATACGGGTTAAAGATTTGACATGATAGAAAGAGAGGCAATAGAAAAGAGAGGTGATAACAGGAAATCTAAGATCTTAACTGTAATGTTTTGAGGAAAACGAGAAACTGTGTCAAGTTTTTGAAAGATTAACGAAACTTGAATTAATATATGAGAAAAGTAAAATATGCAGTGAATATTTTAGACAAGGTAACTGAGGTAATAGATAAATATTTAATTAGAAGGAAGACATAGGAGAAAGAAAAGAGACGAAAAGAAGTCAAATACTGGAAATAGATCTGATGAAAACGATAAAAAAAAAAATTCAAATGTGAAAGAAAACTGGTATTGTTTCAAGATGAGATATAAATGCCGGAGAGATAGACCGATCAAAATATCTAAAAACAATAATTCTATCCTGCCTAGAATAATGAGAATGATGAAATTATAATTGGGGTTTTAATGCTATTAGAATATGTTAATATTACGACTGATGATCAGGCTGTGTGAATAGAAGCATGAATTCGTCATAGATATTACATTCAAAACTTTTTTAAATGTCAAAGTATTCTCTGCACTCGTAACTCATTCACCGTATTCATTGTTTTAGAACCTTCTCCGGCCTTAATTTCATAACTCAATCAAATAGATCCCTACTTGAATGTGGAGGTAACCCTATGGCGATGGTTGGGTCAAAAAATGCTTGCACACAGACAGACGAACAGCTTTGTGTCGTTCCACGAGTACCTGAAAGCGATGTCGAGGATTCGAAGATTTCGCTGGACAAGCGAGGACCAGGAAAATCTACAGTTGACGTTCTGTCTCCAGAGAACATTCAAACCTCAAACAAAACACGTCACTCCTCAATTTGAAAAGAAATGCTATAATTTAAAAGTATAAACGAATAGTTTTCTAAAATTGCTCTTCTATGCATTTCCATAGAGGGTGCATGGAATAAAGAATTATGCAGAATAACCCTCTTCTTTGTGTATATTTTTTTACTACTAGACTAGGTATGTGTTTGGTGTGGTTCTGAGATAGTCATCGCTTCGCTGTATTTGTTTGTCTGTTTATTATACTTCTATTCAATGGTACACACTCAAAATAGTTGTAGCAGTTTCATAATTTTTGGTTCACCTGCCTGATGCACGATTCGTGCCATATTAATCTATTTTTCTTTTCGAAGATGGAAGAAATCTCATGTAATGACGTTAAAAACTGTCACTGATATCTTTAGAACATCAAGTTACCACTGACATACATTACTAAGGAGATAGGAGACACGTATCACTAGTAGTATTGCATAAACATAGTCCTTACATTATCATTTCAATAAGTAAAAGGCAGTTGAACGATTCCATTTGTTAAATTTTACAGACAACATCGGAAACTCGCAAAATGCTATCGAATATTAAAAATAAATAAATAAATAAATAAATAAATAAATAAATAAATAAATAACCTAACAGTGAACCATGCGGCCTTTATTGTTTTCGATGTGATATGAGCAGGAATCGAATGTCAGCGTTTCATTTATCGGTCTAAGAAACATCCCCCCGCTGAGCGAGAGGCAATTATTACACTGCATTGGATGCAAGTTCCTGTTAAAGAGATATCAAGAAAGCTTAATATACCAAAGAGAATCATACTTAGATAAACCAAATTGTTTAGAGAACGGCAAATTATAGAAAATGGGCCTAGAAGTGGAACCCCTCGAAGCACCACAATAGAGGAAGACAATACAGTAGTGTAAATGTTGCAGAGCAACAGTCATTTGTGAATTTTGAATTCTAGCTCCTCGTCACAATATTGTTGAACCAGGAATCATGATTAGGTCTATGCCCATGACTGGTGTCTATGAATACTTTAGTTGGAGAGGTAGAGATTTTTAAAAATACACTTGAAATCTTTGATAGGTGTTTAATGAATAAGTCCAATAAGTAAGCAACCCTACCTTTGATGGATGAGAGATTCAGTTAGGCTTAATTTTTTTGTTCTTTTACCCACGGATAGGGAGGGAAACAGATTCAATGATGCATGCATTTTTTTCTTCTAAACCTAAATAATACATTATATTGGGAGATACTTTATACATATCGGCCTAATCGCTCCTATACGGCACCACCGCTCCCCCCACATCTCCGGCTATTCCGACTTTGCGTGAAAGAATCACTAATGATAACGGTTATTTTAAAATTCCCTTCACCGACAACCGAAGCATATGTTTACGGAACATTTTCTGCTCATAACTACTTTATCTTTGATTCCCCAAAATATTTGCATAAACTCTTGTTACACCCTGTATGATTGTTGCAGCTGTCATTAACAACCCCTAATTACAGCAGTAGGTTTTTATTGTAAAAAAGAAAAAAAAATCTGAAATAGACTTAAACGAGAACGTCACCTTTCATATTTCCTTTCCTTTAAGCTACTTATAATATGCTTAAGGTAGTAGGTCTAGTTATAAATGTGAAACTAATTTTCATTACTTTCTATTTAGAAGAAATGAATAGCTACAGAAAGATTAACCTAAGAAAGCTTTTTATGAAAGTAAGCCTTTCTTAATGTATTCGTCAGTTTTGACTCCCACAGCTTTCTAACGTGTCCGGATGATACAGGATGATATGCAAGGAATTCGATAAAAGAAAGACTAAATTAAAGGATTTTTTATGATTTTTTTTTTTTTTTACATTGAATAGCTTGGTCTTAGTAAATTATGTTAGGTAATTATGAAAAGGATAAGGGAAAAAGGAGGACGTGGCCAATAAAAAAAGAATAATGAGAATAATCAAATAAAGCAGATTAATATAGATATTGTCGATTTAAATATTCATTCACATTGCGTGTTGGAGAGAGTATACTGCTGAAAATAGACCTAGGCTAATCAGGTGTGAAAATCAGAAGTCAAATGTAGTCCCAGTAAATGTGCAATACAAATTGTTTTATTGATCAAAAAACAAAACTAGTCTAATTACACATTGCTGTTAAAGAATATTAACGCCCTAATGTATTATTTCTCGGCTGTAGGAGACAAAGTGACGACACCCCAGTGCATTACGATACGTTGGGTCAAGACTCGAGCGGCAGCAAAGCCAACTTCAAAATGCTTATGCTGTCACGAAGCTTGAGTTGAAAATAAAATTAGAATTCGTGGACTCATGGGTATATGTTTTCCTTACTTTGCAAAATAATTATCTTTGATATGTAGAATAGATGTACTCAATTCTAATTTAATTTACTGCAATTATAACATCTTTAAAAAGAAATATTTATTGATAAGTAAGTAGTCTGGCACCTGCATATTGACAATATATCCATAACGAGCAAGGAATTAAAAAACTACGCCAATAGTTTAAGGTTTCTCCACAACGTCTGATCTTTTTTGCATTCATTTCATAGGTGCATTTCGCCTGGAGATTGGGAGCGGTTTTTGTTCTGAGACATAAAGGTGTGTTGTAGAATTGATTAAAGTATTCAAGGTAAAACCTGAGGCTTTTTAGTAATTAGTTACCTTAATGAAATATGTTTTAATATTGAACTGAGAAGCCGAAACTGACAAAGCTTTTTGTATTTTTAATTACTTTATTGGCCTACATTTGTGACGCGAGGTTTTTTTTAACAGAAATTATAAAATGTCTTTAAGAGAAATTATTCTATTGTAAATTCTTGAAGGTACTAACTATATCGAAGATCTTCGTGCTACATATTCTACTCATATCTTCCTGAGTAAACTCGAAATTTGCCATCCTTTAATTCGAGTGGCACTCCTTAATTCTTGGGTACCACATCTAAAGCCTTGTTTTAAAGCCATGTTGTAAAACCGATGCAAGTTTAGTGGCAGTGCGAGATTTTCTAACAATGCGGTAAAACTAACCAGTTCTTTTTACTCAATACAGATCGTAGCTTATTTTTATGAGACGAAGACTGCGTTGTTGAATGTGAACTTATTATTGTTTACCATTTTGTGATTTTGTGTTTGTTACTATGATTATTTCGCCTATAGTTTTAGAAGTTTAGGCGACGTCTTCTCGGAATCATGTTTGCATCAGTTATCCTTTCTTGGTTGCACACCCCGTCATTATCATCCCGTTTTTATGTGGCTTTATCTTCTTGATTCACGTTCCATGTTCTATTATACCGTTTCATGATTTAAATGTAGTACCTTTATTCTATTGCACCATTGCCTTTTTCTAAGCCCTTTCATAGTTCGACAATACTTTAACAATGTTTCATGTATTCCTTATATTTTATCTTGTTTCATGGTATAATGTTCCCTTACAGAGTTTCATGATTACATTTTCTATGATCGTGCTCCACTGCTCTGCTTTCCCTTGTACAGTTTTTATTAATATTTCCACATCCCTTTATAATTTTCCTTGGTGCCACTTTCCATTGTCCCATTTCATTATTTTGACACTTATATTCCATCACATTTTCATGGGTTTGAATAATTGTTCCTTATTTTATGGTTTATTTTTATAACATATCATGATCCTGTTTCTTACCCCTGTCCCACTTTTCTTTTTTTCATAATTCCCACATTCCCCGGTTTCATTTAATGGCCTCATGCTTCTTGGCCCATTTGGTGTTTCTTTACCAGTTAGAGACTTGTGCGTACTTTTTTTTATTGTGTTTATATGGTTCTAAATTCTTTTATATTCTATACCATGATTCCACGTTTTCTTACCACCGTTCATGGTTTCACATTCTGTAGCCTGTCTCGCGGTTTCACATTATTGTAACCTGTTGCAGGGTTTCATGCTTGTATGTCGTCTTACATTGCATTGTCTCACGTCCTATCATCTCATTTCATTGTACCAACATTCTGTTATCTCATTTCACCGCTCCAGTTCTTTTTTTTTTCTTCTTCTTCTTAATCATTATGTTGTTTTAACTTTAATTATTCGTTGGTGGCGTGTAATGGCTCCACAATTTTGTACCTGGTTTCATGGTTTTCCATTTTTTATCTTGTTCCATTCTTCAGTTTATCGTTATACTAGTTAAAGATTCCATGTATTTATCCTGTTTACTTGTGCATGTTCCATGTTTTCGTTTTATAGTCTCTATGTTTCTGTGCCCCATTTCATGGTATCATATCCCTACACCCCGCTTTATTATTCTTCTTTAGCTTGTGTAATTGTTTCATTTCCTGTTACGCCATTTAATGAATCTAGATTCTTTTATTTTGTGTTACTGTTCCTTGCTACTTGAGTTTATTTCTTGGTTCTACATTCTACTGTAGCTTTTAATGTAGCAAAGGTGTTGTCATGTTTCATGGTTCCACATTTTTTTATCCTTTTTCATGACTTCATAGTTCGTTAACCTATTTCAGTGTTTCATATTCAAAGGGCCTGTTTCCTGATTCCACTTTCCCATGTCGTGTTTGATCTTTCCAACTTCTCTCATCGTTGATGATTTCGTTTTCCCTTTTCCAGTTTTTATATATATGCCATTTCATGGTTCCATGTTTGTCAGAATTCGTGGGTCGAACGGAACCACGTTGTATCTTAGTTTAAATCCGCTATGCGGCGTCCTGTTTCACTGGTCCACGTTTCCAGGTCCCCTTTCTTGCTTCTATGTTCTTTTATCCAGTTTCACGATCCGGTGGACCATATCTTGGTTTGAGTTCCTTTATTCAGCTTTATTCTTCCACTTTATTCATCCCGTTATTGTTCTACGTTCCATTCAAGTGTTCCGCATCTCAATACACCTTTATATTGTTCCACAGTTGTTTTATATCTCGTTACATGCTTTCATGTCTCTTATCCTTTCGTGTGTTATTTCTGTGCTAACGCGCTCTCGGCGTTTCAGCTGAGAAAGAAAAGAAATTGCTCGCCATAAACCTGCCAGAATGTTTGTTATATTAATCATGTGAATAATTTATTTTTTACTTCCTTTAAGTTTAGCAGCATTAAGTTATGTTTTTTTGCATGCCTGTGTATATGAATTAGTTTATTATTTTACTTTGTGTAAGCATGGCATCACTATTTTACGTATTACATACTCTAGGATAGTTTTCGTGTACGCAGTACAGGTAAATGATACATGTCGCGATTTCCCGAAACCCAAAGGTAGAAGTACTGTAAGTTCGTTACCATTCTCTCTAAATTGTGCTCGTCACACCCGAGAGATAATTAAAAACGTCATAAATTATTAAATTTTGTGTAAATTTGAAAATCAGTTAAGGTACATATTTAATCGTTAAGTTTTTAAAATTAACAACTATTATTCTTTTTATTTTATGAAATGATGTTGTTAATAATATATCTAGTAAATGAAGTAAGTTTTCTATTCAAATTAAACGAAGGAAGTATTTGATTTTAAATCGAAGTTTGTTTTTTTGTGCTCATCACATTATTTATTGATACATTCCAGACCAATGATGGATAATTGACCCCCTATTCGTAGCATTTAGATATAGCGGTTATATTTATGTTGAGCTTTTGAATACATGAATTATTGTGACTTAAACCAAGAGAGGTCTTGTTTCTTCATACTCCGGGGAAAAATAATCTTCTCTTATCTTCTCGTTCTTCTTGAACTTTGTATTAAGCTTTGGACTTGATGCATCAGTAGATTTTTCCTCCTCGCTGTATTTGTTTAAATGCATTTTTGCTGGAGATTAGCAGTTTCGCTTGCTAATGGTCTTTGATTCTGCGTTTATTAGCAGGATGACGCAAACGCTTATATGAATTTGTTCGAAAATAATTTTCTTTTAGAAATGGGCCTCGTGAATGGCAAGTTTGGGGAGACCAGAAAGTAATTGGTGAGGGAAAAGGGCCGTATTGTATATAAGGGATGCTTTGCCAGATTTGATGACCATAACCAGGGAGATATATTTTCAGCTTGGTGTGTTTGCCCGTGTCGATCTGTCGGCAGGATTACGCATTCCATAAAATGAAACATTTACAACAAGTGGACCTCTTCACCGGCAACAAGAAATCCGTTCGGTTTGTTTATCTTCTGCGGTAGTATGCGGTTTTCCTACGGGCTTGTTCTAGTTTTAATATTGTTCATAATTTCATTGACGTCTAAGTATTGTCATGGAAACGAAGAAAGTTTACATGTTTTGGGATGACAACAGTATTCGGCTCGCATGAACCAGTGTCGGTGAACCCCGTTTCTTTTTTTATGAAAAGATAATAGAAAGATATTCGTATTCTTATATTTTATAAGAAGCTCTCTCTCTCTCTCTCTCTCTCTCTCTCTCTCTCTCTCTCTCTCTCTCTCTCTCTCTCTCTCTCTCCAAGTTATTTATATATTATATCAAAACTTTTTGTAAGTCACACGTTTAAAAGTTAAAACAGCTCCAAACTTAATAAAAGTAACCTAACTTACTTCTTGTATGAGAGACAGGCACTGTTAATAACAGCCTCAAACCCTCGGAAAAACGAAATTTTGCTTTAGCTCTGTCAGCATGTTCGAGCAGTTCTTTTATTATAAAACTTGTAGTTGGTCCACACATGAGGGAATGACTTTGACCTTTAAGGTGCTCATAATTTATTCGTTCGGTATTTTCGTCTCAGGAATAATGCTTCAGTCGCTCCCGTACAACTTAGGCAAAAAGGATTTCTGGTTTTTTTTGCAACGAGTTTTTTCTTCTTCTTCTTTTTGCATTATATCAAGCGACCCAGGGAAATGACAAGCGGCAAGTTCATAAATCCCTAATCATTAATTGTTGTGGCTCTTTGTTGGTCACCATTCATTTATAATATGAGACTCCTTGTCTTTGTCCAGGATGCATTAATTATTTGATATTTGTTGTTCATTCACGTTATTTGGCATTTTTGATTTGCAGCGTTTCGTGATTTATTTATTTGAGTACTGTCAGTCTTGTTTTTGTTTCTTCTTTTTACATTGTCTTTGTCCCGATGTCTCTGCGATATAAAGAGCGTTTTCTACTGTAAATCGTTAATTGTAGATTTCGAAAGATGGTGATATTATAAGAGTCGCAGTTGTGTTTTTTTACCTTGTATCATTTCATAGCATTGTGTGTTACGTTTTAGTATGAAGTGCGTGAGATTTGTTGTGCTAATGTTAGTTTTTTTTTTCCGGCAGTGGACAAAAGAGATGGTTTATATCACATGAAATTTACGGTCGGGTCGGCTGTAACATTTTTTCCCGGATTTAACTAATAGTGTTTCATTTCGCACCAGATAAAGGGAAATATACGTCTTTGCTGGGATGCAATACGACCGCTGTTGAATTTTGCATGGCCGCAGAGGGGATGGAGTGGGGAAGAGGGGAGGGGACACAGAGGGGAGATTTGTCATGATTGCAAGGGCGTCCATCCGGATCCTCTGTGTTACCCTTTTTTCATGTAAATGAACTGTCTTTATTTGACCTGTGTGGTCGGTGCTGAAAAATTGGAATAGTTTACTGCACCATGTATACTGTACTTTCACTGGTGTAAAGTTGATTATACATTTCTTGTGATTTTAGTCATTTTTGTTTATTTCCTTCAGGCTGATTTGGTTAGTAAAACGCTTGAAAAAACCGATAATTAAGTATTTGAGTGAGATTCATTGCTTCAGAAATGCTTATGATTTCACGTCTTATAAGCTCGAGTGTCTGGGAAGGATAGACCCTAGATGACGTGTTAAAAAGACCATTGTCTGTTCCCTCAACCTTCAGAATACGTAAAATCGGATGCCTCTCAAATAGCAGAACGTTGATATAGTAGTCATTTCACTTACGGCTGATCCATAGAATCGAGACTTAAAATTATAACTGTTGGTTTTAGCAACGAGCAGAGTAAATGAGGCTCTTTAGTCATGCGAGCCGGCATTCGAGGTCGGAGGTGCGATGTTTGATTCTGCTGTTTTAATCTTGCTTGTTATTTGTGTAATAAGTATTTGATTTCTATGACCTTATATGTTTCTGTCAGAGAAGATATAAATGACTAGTTTTATTTAGCTCTGCTTATCAGAACTGAATATTTTCTGTTTACTCATCATTAACGTGAATTGCGCGTTTCTCGTAATTTCCATTCGCAATCTTTCATATAAGTTTGCTAAAAAATAATTTACCGTTTTCTTGTTGTGCAACGGAAACAAAATGGGCTCATCTCACGTTGATGTCTTTTTTTCGTAGCGGTTATGGGTACTGCGATCGTAGGTCCTATTTTATGGAAGATCTGGAATAAGGAAACTTTTGATGTGGTTTCCCCTCCTTCCCCGACACCATCTAATTTGCCAAGATATCCCAAGTATCTGAGAACACCGCTATTAATGCTGTTAACAGCTGGGACGTGGAAGAAACAGTGTTGAAGATTATGTGTGATGCAAGATATCATTATTCCTAAAGCTTCTGTATTGGTCCTTTACATACATACAAATATACAGGGAGGACGCAGATATGCTTTTATTGCTTGTATTAATATTTATGTCTTCTTTCCTTATATTTTTTGTTGGGTTAATAAGTAACTTTTAATTTATTGTGATGAAGATATGAGGGTTAATATGAGAGGTGACGCGTGTCCTGATGATTTTTGCCTTGTGTGACTGGTACCCCTTTTCACTCTCAGTTTTGCATAGGTGCACTCGTACAGCAGAGATTCTGTATCTTGAATGTTCTCCACTAGATTAACCTTGATGTGGATACATTGCCTAGTAGCGTATAATTCTGTTTCCCAAGCCTTTCCAATTGAGTCTTGCTGTGAGGCTAGACCATTGAATATTTACACGTTTTGCTTGTGTAGCGGTTCAAAGATTTGATAAAGTTTCCTGATTATGAAAATAGAGGGATAATGCTTAGCCTTGCCGTGGCTAAACGAAATGCATAAAAGAAAAGGGCAGAAAACTTCGACTATTATAGAATTGTAAAGTGAATGCTAAATTATTTAAGCAACCAGATGACGCTACGGGATTTTCATTGGAATGTAGAACGCTTTTTTATGAAGGACTGTTACACTGGATATTACTTAGAGTTCTCTTTTTGGTAAGTGTGTCTGTGCGTAGCGTATTCATAAGAAACCCAAAGAAAGACCAAAGGATTTGCATAATGCGGATTTACGCTATTTATGATCTGTGAACATTATACTTGTTTAAATAGAATCGAGTTCTTATAGCTTTCTTTGATATTTCTTTTGTCATCATGTCCCCATACCTTTTTTTTCGTACTGCCTATGATGAAATTTCATTGAAATACTGGTGTACTGATGTTGACCAATATCAGCATATTAGCCATAGGATAGATGATCAAGCATAGTGCATCGAGTATGTCCAGTATAGCTTTTCTTTTATATTCTCTCTCTCTCTCTCTCTCTCTCTCTCTCTCTCTCTCTCTCTCTCTCTCTCTCTCTCTCTCGTAGTTTATGGAAATTACTATTTTAAATTGCAGTACTAACGTCTGCAGTTACTGAAGAGTGTCGTCTGTGAATGTTACAGTAAAATGATAAGGCTGAGTTTAAATTGTTTGTTACATTCATGTTCAACACTTTAATAGGTTTTTTTCTTTATTTTTCAGGTAATGTACCGATTCTGCAAAGCTGGAATATTGTATGTTAACATCGTCTGAGAAGAAGAGTCGTATTCGTAAGTTATATATACTACCTCAAAGGATAAGGGGATAAGTTTATCGTGTTGGAATGATTCAAATCAGTAGTTCTTCTTAATATACGGATTGTAGCCTTCAGTAGTATCCTCTCTCTCTCTCTCTCTCTCTCTCTCTCTCTCTCTCTCTCTCTCTAAGTTTTAATAACATTTATTTAATTCTTTATATATAATACCATAAAGATTTTAAAAGACATTAAACTATTTTTAATATATATTACACCATTCATTAAACTTCATCTTTTTATTTTATTTATTGGTCACAACTAATTTTATTAATCCTTTTTTTTCACAAAGTCATCAATTCATTTACCATTACTCAATTTATTTAACCTTCATTACGGCGCTGAATGGCCTTCTTGGCCCCAGTGCCTGGGCTTTAGCCCTAAATATCATACATCCAACATCTCTCTCTCTCTCTCTCTCTCTCTCTCTCTCTCTCTCTCTCTCTCTCTCGGGAATTTATATAGATTTACTACTTTGATAGTGTAAGTTACTCTGATTATTATAATGTCAGTTTTATTGTGGTAAACATGTTAATTATCGGCATTTGATGCAAAATTTAGAATACGGTAGTAAAAGAGACATGACATCGTGCTCCTGTGGTATTCCCTTTATTGTTAGTATTAAAAAGGAGCCACCGTTCGTAGAATAAACTAAATAGCAGACTCGGACGCAAGTTTCCATGAGTATAAAACTGAAAATTACACAATTACAGATATGCCGGAATCATAGTTCAAGATTTAACTTGCCTAATTGTGGGTGTAATTAGTTTGCTGAAACCTAATTAGAACTTAAGCAACCTCCTCCTGTCCCCTTCCACAAAGCATGCCCGTTCCCCCTCCGACCCCGCCGCTGATTTGAAGGAAGTTATTGTTATCATTATTAAAGGCGCAGTATCTTTGGTCAATTGTGCTGTTTGCTGAACTTCTTTTCTTACTGTACTAGGTAGGTGGTAGTACGTACGGTATGGTTCATTTTTGACAAATATTTTTAGTCAGCGTGTGTGTGTATTTGCTCTTTTAATAAACACACACACACCAACACACACACCACACCCACACATAATTATTATATATATATAATATATATATAATCTATATATAATTATATATATATCTAATATATAAGTTATATATGTAGTATTTGGTTATATATATATATGTATATACACGAGATTATATAATGTACATTTCAATTATATTTTTTTATAACATGGCTCATGTGTTAGAGAACATTTCATGGCACCATTTAACCTGTATGTATATACCAAGTTGAGGTACAAGAACGTCGAGCTTTCATTAAGAGCAAAATTATTGTCTCGCTTGAATTTAGGCTGTCCGCATTTTTTGTCGGCTACTCGCGTAATCTCCTTTATAATCCAGACATTTCGTGGTAGTGCTGCTTTATTGTTTCGTCTCCCTCAGTGTTTGACGGGGATTCCACAACCAGAAGTTGTTTCTCCTCTCGATGTTTTGGGAAATTGATACATAAAGTCTTTGTAGCCCTGAAGCTGATGCTTTTGCCTTTGCATGTAAAAATGTCTTGTTTGTATCGTTTCGGAATTTGCGTTTTATTAGTTTGATACTTTTGAATAAGTCATGAATACAAATCATGATACGTAATAGATGTATATGTATACACACTTATACTCTTGTATAAACATATGTGTGTGTATATATATATATATATATATATATATATATATATATATATATATATATATATATATATGTATGTATGTATGTATGTATGTACTATGTATATATATATGTATGTGTAAGTTTATATATATTATATCACATATTAAAGTTTTTAGGTTTGTATTTTAGAATCTCGGCAGATCAAATCTGCTTGAAAAATGTAATTGCGGGTGTTGTCCCAAATTCTTAGATTGTGTTATTAAGGATGTTGGAGGCCAGACTTTTTCAAGCACTGTTGTGCAAAGAGGCGAATATTTTAACAGGATTTTCTTGCGGCTATTTAATATTCTTTTACTTTTACACGCTGAGCGACTTTTCTTCTACCCGTCTTATCCTTCCTATTTCTTACGTTGCCTATACTAGCTTTCCCACCTGGGAGAGAGAAGGCGCTTTTGACTTGAGACACAGTAATTGAGCCACCATTTGGGCAAACACCCTGCGGGCGGACCCTTGAAAAAGTTTTTCCTTTGGCCGCCCACCAACTTGTGGCGCCTCAAAGGGCGGGCAAACACGCCGCCTCATTTACTCCATAACATCGCCGTCTGGTAGATACTGCGGCCTACGAAATTGTGTTGGGTTGTGGTGGAGGAGAGAGCGGCAGGGAGGGGCAGGGTTCCAGGTTCGGCGCTTTATATGATGGGGGCGTAAAGGCTTATTATAGCGCCCCCAGCGATTGCGAAATCATTTTTCTTCGCTTTTAGTATATAAGGAAAGTTGGAGGAGGAGAACCCAAAGGATCAAAGGACAGACGGGGGAAGGGTTTGGAAAAAGATGGATGCAGACGGATTATAGCAGTTGGAAGGAAGAGGCATATAGAAATCTCGCTCATCAAAAATGCCGTTCAGTTTGGATCTTTAATAATAATTATGAAAATGGAATTCTTCGTGTTAAAAACTTCCCTCGATCGTAACTAGATGTAGTTTGTCACTAGGGTCTTAATCTGGTAACTTAGTAATAAATTAAGTCAGAAACATCAGCGTAACTTTGTTAAATTTGGAAATTTGTAAAATTCTTCCGCCTGGTGCACGGTAGATTGCATCATTAGAATGACAGAATGACACATGTTCTTGCGATGTTTATGTCAGTCTCATGCTTGCTTTTCTTTTCATGTAACCCACATCAGCTTCACATGGAATTATAATGACCCGTAGTTCAATTTTTACCGAATCCACAGGTTGTGTGAGTAATATTATTATCGGGGAGAGCTGCTTGATCACTACCGTCAACTGTTGGATCTTGAGCTTGAGGAATAATTATGTGAACATTGGGCCAATATCTTCAAAGATGTTGGTTTGTCCTTTATCATATATCCGGAAAGGATACAATTTTTTGCACTAAATGCAGACTAACATCATCTTTCCTTGGGAAGGGTTGTTTAGCAAAGTTCTAATGGCCTTCAATGCTTGTTGATATTTATTTCACCATATCAGGTATTGTTTGAAAAGTCCGTCTTCTTTGGTGATAAAGTATCATGGATCTCTCTCTCTCTCTCTCTCTCTCTCTCTCTCTCTCTCTCTCTCTCTCTCTCTCTCTCTCTCTCTCATATCCGAACCTTCCTCCATTGCTTTTTTGTCATGTGACAAATTTGATCCAAACCAATCTAGTTAAATTTTATATGAAAAAAAATTCACTTTGTAGTGATTTGTGACGATTTTGGTAACAATAACAAAACGTTTAACTCTGGTGAAATGGTATTGTCTTACGTCCTCTTGCAGTGAAGCCATAGGAAAAGCCCGCTACATGAAAAAATTTAAAAGCGAAAAGTAACAGAAATAATGGAAAGAATCTTGTGATATCATCCACCAGGCTAATCAGGAACATTTCCTCATCTTCCTTATCTTAATGTTATCATTGTAAATACGATATTGGGAATTTTCTGTAGTATATGCTCAAATATATGCACAAACTACTTGCATGAAGAGTATGATATAATAATGTAAATTTTGTATTGTTTATGGATTCCCTTTGAGAGTTTTAATACGCATCAGCATATACAAGTGTGCGTATATATATATATATATATATATATATATATATATATATATATATATATATATATTATATATATATATATATATATATATATATATATATATATATATATAATAATTCACATAAACGCTTCTTACACCTTGTGGAGTGGAATCGCTGACTTAGGGTAAGGTTGCTAGCCCTGAGCCTTTCTCAAACCTGACGTTCCAAATACCTCGTACTTAATTCAACTGAGTACAATGGAATTTCATCGAAACTGGGCCAGACTGAGCTCACATCATATCGAATATATACGTATATTCGATAAATAAAGTTATAGAATAAAGTTATAGAAATCAAAGTTATAGGATTCTAAAATCTTCATGTATATAAATATATATTTATATATATATATATATATATATATATATATATATATATATATATATATATATATATATATATATATCATAAGTTTTAGAATTCTATAACTTTATTTGGCCAGACTTTCGAGACCGCATGTCTCATCTTCAGGGCTGTAAGAGTACGAAGACTAAAAGTAATGTACATACATATATAATGTATATATAATTTATATATACGTATATATTCGATATGATGTGAGCTCAGTCTGCCAGTGGTCGATGAAAATTCCAGTTGAATTAAGTACGAGGTATTTGGAACGTCAGGTTTGAGAAAGGCTCAGGGCTAGCAGCAACCTTATCCTAAGTCTTACTGAGAAGGTTACCTGCTCAGTGATTCCACTGCACAAGGTGTAAGAAGCGTTTATGTGGATTATATATATATATATATATATATATATATATATATATATACGCACACTTATATATGCTGATGCGTATTAAAACTCACAAAGGGAATCCATAAACTACAAAAATTTACATTATTATATTATACTCTGCATGCAAGTAGTTTGTGCATATATTTGAGCATATACTACAGAAATTCACAATATCGTATTTACAATGATAACATTAAGATAAGGAAGATGAGAGGAAAGTTTCCTGATTAGCCTGTGGAGGATATCACAAGATTTTATTCAATTTCTGTTACTTATCGCTTTTTAAATTTTTTCAGGTAGCGGGGTTTCTTATATATATATAAGAAAAATATATAATATATATATTTGTGCATTATTTATTTGAGCATTATACTACAGAAAATTTCACAATATCGTATTTACAATACGATAACATTAAGATAAGGAAGATGAGGAAATGTTCCTTGATTAGCCTGTGGAGGATATCACAAGATTTTTTCCACTATTTTCTGTTACCTTATCGCTTAAATTTTTCATGTTAGCGGGGGTTTTTCTTGATAATATATATATATATAATAAATATATATATATATTTATAGTATAATTTATATATTTTATATGTTTATATATATATGTATTATATTAAGATATATTATTAATATATATATATATTATATAATTTTATTTGATTTATATATATATTTGTGTATATATATATATATATATATATATATATATATATATATATATATTATACTATATATATATATATATATATAAAAACTTTTCTTTTACGTAATTTTGTAAAAAATTTCCTCAACAAGAAAATTATTTTCTGGAGAAAAGCCCATTCTCGATGACACAGGGTTACCCTTTCCCGGCAAAACTTTGTCGGGAAAGGGTAACCCTGTGTCATGGAGAATGGGCTTTTTTGCAGGAAAAATGTCCTTGTTGACTAAGATTTTTACAAAATTACGTAAAAAAAAAAAAAAGCGTTTTTCTTATCCTTCTCTACCTGTTAAACAAACGAACGTGCGTTCAGTATCCGAAATAGCCCAAGCAAGCAAATCGTGAGAAAATGATTAATGTTGATAGAATCTGGTAACATGTTAATATGATTATATTGTTTTTCTATCTTGGAACTACTAATTTGTAAATACACTACGGGGCTTGAGAAATTTATTCTTCGGATTCTACGGCTGATTTTTGTCCCCTGACGGAGGGATTTGATTGCCTCCGTGACGTCTGCCCTTTTTCTGATTTATTAGTAAATGGGTTAGATTTCTGTGCTTGTGTTCATCCGAGGTAAGCGAAAAGAGGTATTGGTATGATATGATGTGATATATTTGTGTTTAATTAAAATTAATGTTAATTGTGTCATGATATCCTCAAACGTTTAGCCATGAACTTCTCTTACTGTAGACGGAATATATATACATACATACATATATACATATCTGCATTGTATATAATTGTACTCATTGTATAATATATATATATATATATATTATAGTATATATATAATATATATATACTCGTGTATATATATGATATACATATACATACATATATATATATATATATATATATATATATATGTGTGTGTGTGTGTGTGTGTGTGTGTGTGTGTGTGTGTGTAGTATATTGTGTGTCGAACAGCATTTGCCAGTCTACATTATTATACGTTACTTTTCCTACTCAAATTATATCGAATATTCATCAAGGATAGAAGAAAAATTAATTGTAATTTTAAACAATTTGAGATATCGTAAGGTTATGTAGGATTACATCGTTCCATCAGACTACATTTAAATCAACGCATTGTAACTGAAACCTCTCTCTCTCTCTCTCTCTCTCTCTCTCTCTCTCTCTCTCTCTCTCTCTCTCATACAAAGACTATAATGAATACCGAACTGTACCTGTGATAGTGTGGAGGTCATTTGATACTGTAACTAGTGAAGGTGTTTCAAACGAGCTGTTACATGAATTGGAATTTTGAACTTTAGGCGACCTGTATGACTTTTCTAATATTTCCCTGTTGTACTCTATATTTATTTACTTGATTCGCTGTTAATCCTTTTAAGCAAGTAAGAGAAACATCTCAACAACGTGATCCCTTTAACAGATGAGCAATAAATTACTAGAGTCCTCGAAAAGAAAATGTGTAATAAGGTTCGATATGATAAGCAACGCCGTGTTTCTACTATTTTATTTTTTAGCTTCTACAGTCCCTCGTCGGGGTAAAGGTCAATTTCCATTTTTGTGTAAATGCAAATGTAAGACAAATACGCGAATATTTAAGCCATCCTCTTGAACGTGTTTGATGTCAGAGTCGCATCTCTTTCCATCAGACTTTTCATCCGAATTTGAATTTGGGTACATACTGGGTGCACTATTTCTTGTACGCTTTCCGTCTTTCTCATTTATCCTCGACTCATTTGTCCTTCCATTAGTCGCTCTGCACGAACTCTTACTTAATATTGTCCTCTTTTATCGGTTTCCCCAATACGTACTCCACGTCGTCGTTCCTTTCTGTCCTGCTCTAGAGACTATTCTAAGAGGTGTTTGTTCTCTGCTCATAACCATTCCTATCCTCCATCTGATCCAGCAAAAATTTCTTATCCTTTTACTGCATATTATGCCCCTTACGCTTCTCTCCACCTTTCGCTTCACCGCGTCTGTTTTTTATAATTTCTTCATATTTCTATAGTATTGACATTGCAATACAAATGCGAGTATTTGTTACTCAAGTTAAATGGCGATGGCTGCTCCTATTATAAGTGTTGAAGAGAATATTAATGTCGAAGGGTTAATTAGTAGAAATGGAAAGAGAAAAGAGTTTTCATAGACGGGGTATGAGCCCGTAAGCTTGGTAGTTTAGCTTATCTTTTCCCCTCTCTCTTTAAAATATCTCTCTCTCTCTCTCTCTCTCTCTCTCTCTCTCTCTCTCTCTCCTGTGCTTACGTATGTCATTTCTCAGTGCTGTCAGTCTGGTATTTTCCTGGATAGGTATCATGTTATGGAAAGGAGGTTAAAATAACAACGAGGGAATGATAATAACTTGAGAAAACCAGTTCTTGGGCGAGTGGGAACGACGAGAGAGAGAGAGAGAGAGAGAGAGAGAGAGAGAGAGAGAGAGAGAGAGAGAGAGTATAAAAGCATTATGAATTCAATACCAAATGATATTGGTCCTAGTCCTTGATACACAGTAAGTGCCAGGACTTTCAACCCTTTGAATTTTTTTGCCGTCAGTGCTTTGATCCCGGATCTGGTATGAGTTCTTCTGAAGGACCGAGTCTCTCCATCTATATCTGTGTGTCAGATTTACATATTCACCTCCACCCCTCCCTCATCCCTCATCCCCTTTTTGAGCTGGATGCATGAGCTATAACGAGCGTCCGGTTCGAAAAGGAAAGTCGTGCTACTCAACTCTATAGCTTCTTTTCACCCATTTCTCTGAGGCATATCGGATCGTAACAGAAGTTAGAGCAATTCGAAGGGGTTCATGTCCTGACTAGGCTAGTTTTGTTATTTTTTAAACATACTAAGCACCTGGAAGGCATAATGGCGAACAGAGTTCTAGCAGGCTCCTTTTGACTTTAGATAGAACTTGCAATAGTTTGAGAGTTCTGGTTCACTCATTTTAATTCTATTCATGGAGAATTCAGGGGACGGAGCTGAGTCTCTATCCAGAGGCACATGTTTTCTTGTGTTTTATTTTCCACCTTTGTTTTACCCCCGGTAACATTTATGGTACTTGCCTCATACTCGGCTTACCTGAATTTACTGGTGGGCTTTATTGCCCTCATGTGCGAATACAGAAATCAGTCTTTCCATTAAACATTTTATTATAATGACAAGAAATCGTAAGCAGTATAAAAGCTGTGTGTTTAGTGAAAAAAAACTGTCAGCGTTTTGACTCTTATTGCCATTTTCTGTTAGATTTTAAGTATTGGTGTGAAGCAGCTTTAAACAAGTTAGTTTGTTTGCAGGAAAGCGAACGCGAGGATAAATTATCCTCAATGCAAGGAAAGTTGAAAACTGCGTCGCACAACCACTGTTTTCGCGACACGTACGCTTCCAGACTATGGCTATTGCCAGATAGGTGTACCATAAATTACGGAACATTATTTCAGAGCCATTCTTTATTGCACGCTCAAATTAAAAGAGGTAATAAGTGCCTTAGGGAGCTGTTTCAATAAATTCGTGTTTTTACGTTCATTCCCATCTTACATGGAGTCCGTAAAGCCATTCTGTACTGCATTTAGTTTAGAAATGCAAGGAGCACTAAGTTTATGTTCTTCAACCTATTCGGCAGATCAATAAATTTCTTTTCCGTTCGTTACCCGTCCTTATTTCTCTCTAAATTGAGAATAGGGGACTTTTTGTTTTACCTATAGACACATTCTTGATAACTAATCTTCGGTGAAACGAATATAGAATGGTTGAAGTTATTTTTATAAATCATTCCGTCTTCATTTTCCTTGCTTAAGAAATTACACATGAGATTGGATACAGCGCAGTTAATGGAGAAAATCGCTTATGTTAATATTGTATGTGCGAAGAAATTCTGAAGTTGCTATATGTAACGAAACAATAAGAGTTTCTTAATCCAAATCTTGTTCTTATGCAAGTGTGTAGTTATAATTATGTTTCTGAAATCCAGATAGATGTTATGGACTTTTTACCGGTGGAATATGTATGCTCTAAACTCCTGATGTGAAAGGAAGACTAGTTTTCATCATGGAACTGTACAGTAACTTTTCTTTCTGAACCCAACTTTTTTTCTTTATGGAGGGCAGAGCAGTTCGGCAGATAAACGCTTTCATTACATCAGACTTGTAGGAAAGGAAAGAGGTTGAGGGAAAATGTAGCGCATGCAGAAACAAGGGACGGAGGATTCCGACAATAGCGGTAGGGGCCTGAGGAAATGAGGAAGGAGTTGTCAAATATATGAACTGTGGTGGTGCATTTTTCAATATTGTAAAGGAGGGGAATATAAGTGATGGAACGTTGGACGTAAGAACAATCTTACGGATTGTGACGGATAGGGCTTATCAAGTTCCAGTCACTTGATTGAATGGAAGTGTTTACTTTTAAGTAAACCACTTGATATTTTAGATCAGCTAAAATTTTGTGATCAAGAATGTGTATTAGTATTTGAAGGCCTTGTGCGTTGACAGACGATATGTCTGAAGAAAAGAATATCCGCAAACTGTCTTGGGAGATCTCATTTAACTGCCTAATTTCAGAAAAGGAGCTCCACCATCGTGTGTCTTCTCAAAATCTTCATTGATAGGTGATGTTCTTAATGCTAAGTGATCATTGGCCACTGATTGTTCTTGCATATTGCGTTGACAAGTGTCCTTGGGGCTTGAAAGTGAATGTAAAATCCAAGTGAGCGGAAGGATGCTGTGTGTTTTTCCGTAGGCGTAAAGTGCACACAGAATTAACTAAGGCAGTGTTTGAAATCCCTTCACGAACTGATAGCAGGACATCAGCGTGATCGATTGAAATGTTGATGATGTTGGTCCGTCAAACCCACGGGGACGCCGTTCATTATGAAATGTTTTATTCATAGCCAGCGACAAACAAACAAAAGTATATCCCTTAACGTTTAAGTTCATTGGAATAGTTTTCCTGGTCGGAGTGAGCTAGACATATATTTCCGTAAATTTTGTGTTACATATTTCGTAGATTAATTTTTTGTTTTGTTCTATAAGTGTCACAGGAGGGTTTGAGCATTGCAATATGGCAATCACGCGGAATTCCAATAGATATTACTACTATTCTTTTACCGCCAGTGATAACATCAAAGATGATAGTTATATTTTGGGTTAGCCTACCGATTGTGTGAATAGCTGTTAAAAATGATGAATAAAAAATCTGTATTTGTAAGTAGTAGAGATAAATTGAAGTTTTCCATGCATAAAAACAAAATAAGGTTGCATGATTATTGATTTTGATACACCCGCAGAATCACAGATTTGAAGTGTTTTAAGAACTTTGGCATTAGTGCAGTTATACGAGCTGGTTCCTAAGTCTCTCTCTCTCTCTCTCTCTCTCTCTCTCTCTCTCTCTCTCTCTCTCTCTCTCTCTCTCTCATCGTCTCTTCTTCTCTTCTCCTCTCTCCGAAAATATCTTATATCTATGGCGCTTGTATGATCTCTTCATATAATCAGGTATGTTTCATTATAATTCTCTAAAAGCAATGATTTTGTTCATACAAGTTTTTTTGAGCACCATGAAATAGTTGTAACAATTTTCATGTAAAGATGTTTTTTCCTTGTTTCATTTTAATTTTAGGTTGAAAAATTCTTTGCTGTAAGTAAAATGGTAAACTTGATTTTTTTGTTACTTAGAAAACGCGAATTTACCACTATGTATGTTCATATGCCTTCCTTTTTTTTTATAATCTTAAATTTAGTCATCTTTTAAAATGATATTTGGGATCTATAACTTTAATTTGCTTGATTTTTTCTTCATCTAGTAAGAAAGATCGAGTTTCCCCATTGGTGAATATATTAATTGAAGGCAAGAAACCCGATCTTTTCTTTTCATCTTAGACTTGGTCGTAGTATTTGCATGACATGATTAAAATGTGTTCTTTTTGAGTTATTTTTTCCTTTAAGAATGATTGGTCATGGATCTTTGATTTCCTCATAAGTAAACATTTAGTCGAAGGAATGAAAAATTATAAGTAGTCAACGTATCAGCATTAGTTTTTCAAACTCCTCAGTCCGTTGGAGCAGCGGAGATGATGTTGAAAGCACATAAGCCCTTCATTTGCTCACCGCTGATGTGCAAAATGAAAATAGATTTGGCTTTGGGACGTTTTGGATCCCGCGTCGGTAATGAGAACGCTTTCAGACTTAAATGGGTAATGGAAACGTTGTCAAAATGCTGCAGCTGATGAAAACGTTTTCGGAATAAAACTGGTAATGGAAACATTATCGTTATAATGGCTGTCATAAGAACGTTTCCAGCTTTAAAGTAATACAGATTCATTTTGTTTGAAATGATGCCGGTCGTTAAGACTTTTTCAAATTTAAGCAAGTAATAGAAACTTCTCGAAATTATGATTTTGGGGAGAACGCTTTTATTTAACCAGAGTTTTCGAACTGATACTAATGACCGAAAAGTGCTCGAAAAACTTATTAGGAAGGATTCTGCTCCCAGTCTGAACCGCATATCTGTTGTTATTAATATTACTTTTATTTCTATTAAAAGGCTCTGATTGCTTCGTGCATTTACGTTCGTGAGAATATTTTCCTGCAGTAAACGAGAATTCTGGAAAGGACAGTAGATACAGGTGGGTCAAAAGTTTGGGGTGAGAAAGTGGTCATTGAATAGTGTGTGGAATGGGTAGTATTTGCAGATGATGCAGTGCTGGTTGGTAACAGTGAGGAAAAGCGTCCTAGTTTGAAAGACGAGAAAGTTGAGAATAAGTGTGAATGGGAGTAAGGTTATGAAGTAAATGAAAACCAGAAAGATGATAAACAGTGAGTGTTAATATGGTTGATGGAACAATGGATGATTCTTCCAATGTTTTAGAGAAAATATAATATAATGGTTGAAGGTAAAGCGAGAGGAGTAATTCACAGAATACCCGCCACAAGAAAGATAACCGGGTGTGAGCAAAGGTTAAGACGAGGACTTGAATAATTTGGAGAGGACGGTATTTTTGAGCCAACTTTCCATTATGGAAGTTAAATGTGGTCGTTGATACAAATGATAGAAAATAGCTTGAATCAGTTTAGATAAACTATTTGCGTTGAATATGCGGAGTAAGAAGAAATGATAGAGTGATACATTTAGATGTGCTGAGAAGAAGTAGTGAAAAGACTAATACACTTGAATTATATTATTTTGAGAATCTTTGCTATGTGGGAAGACTGGACATTAATGGGTTGGTGAAAAGAGTGCATAATTCATAAGTACTAATAGGGGGAAGGACACTGCGTGAAAGAGTACTAATAGGGGGAAGAAGACTGTGTGAAAGAGGTATCGGGAAGGAGTGTCTTTTTATCCAGGAAGTGTGTGAATGCATACAAGGCATATGTGAATGAGGCAGTGTGTCTGTTGCTGATAAGCTTTTTGTGTCAGTGTATGAAGCAGCTAATGTTGCGGATGTTTTGCTGCACTTGCGATTCAACGATCTGAAGTATGAATGTGGCAATGGCCACTCTTTCTTCTCTGAACCAACTCTCTGGTGTGGGAAGTGGGTTCATTTTGCATATATATATATATATATATATATATATATATATATATATATTATATATATGTATTATATTACACACATAATACGTGTGTGTGTGTGGATACGAGAACATATATGGATTGTTTCGTAACATCCATGAAACAGAAGACGGTGGTAACTGTGAATACTTGGATTTTTGGAGGATTTTGGGAGGTTCTTATACTGTGAAGGGAATCTGCAATATTCGGTTAAAATTCTGTCCATGTTCTGGCTGGGACCCACGAGATGTCTGCAAGCAAAATCTTTAAGCACTAGAATTATTCTTATGTACTGGGCGAATGTGCTCCGAGAGAACCGCACTTATTTCAGTTGAAATGGTCTTTTGATGAAAATTCTTTGTGTCAGTTAAACATATTGAGTAGTGAATAATTATAAGTAGTTCTTGATTGGAAAAAAGGTTATAGGTTTTACTTGTACAATTCATGGTCAGCAGATAACTGTTTCCTCTAGAATTTGAACTTCGCCCTTAAAAACTGTGTTAAACTCTTCCATTGCCTAAAAGTAGTTATGAAAATATATATATGGTTACTATAATTTCATGTAAATAACATATAATGTTGACATTTTTTGTGGGGGAGAGTACATTTGTATTGGTATGATTGAGCGGTTACATTGTAATTTGGTATATCTCTTTAGAATATGTAATGTGACTTATTCGCTTTGAGAGTGAGAGAAAAATTTGCAATAAACCTTACAATGTCTCATTAGCCGAAAGCTTTCTCTCTGTCTCTGTCTCTCTCTCTCTCTCTCTCTCTCTCTCTCTCTCTCTCTCTCTCTCTCTGGAGTCATTGTATTAAAAAAATGGGGAGGAGAATGTAGAAATTTGATGTATGCCAAGTCAAAATATGGTTTTTGTTAACATGATTATTCAGTATTCTAATGAGAATGGTTAGAAAGTAAAAGTGATAAATCTGTAACTGATAATCTAGGATTAGATAAAAATGGTTGAATGTTATTGAATTAAGAATTTTAATACGTTTTAAAAAGTCCTTGACATTATTAACATAAACGCCATTATTTAAATCTTCCTCTTTGGAACCTGAAATACGATGCAGCCTTGCCCACATCTACGTCCTTGGAACAGTCCACCAATATTGGAGTTATGCTTTGTTTAGGAGTATTTTTTGAGACATTGGTCCTCAAGGTTTGGTTTAGATAATTTTAATTTTAACTTTAGGTAATTTTAATTTCATGAGCATTTTACATGGGTTATATGAGGGAGTAGATAAATACGAAATTTAAGCTCTTATCTTTATAGTTAGCAGGACATACCCATTCACAGTTACTGTGAACGGGGAAATGCCATACAGTGGACTGTAGAAATGAAGAGTGCAATGGATGGAGAGAGAGAGAGAGAGAGAGAGAGAGAAGAGAGAGAATCTGGAAGAAAACCTGGGTTGCTGAAGGGGACTGACATGTATATGAAAGCTGTTTACTGTGAGCGTTGGATACAGCGTACAGGATGAAGGAAGGGGGGAAAAGTGGGTAGGAATGATCCGGGCGTTGGAAATTATTGGGTGGTGTGTTTTGTTTCTACCCAATGTCGCTCTTGTCAATATTTATCCGGCCCACTAACCACAAGTCGGCTCACCCTTTCCTGCCCCCATCTTCTCTAACTCCCTCTGACTGCTTTTACCCTTTCCTACCTCCGCCTTATTTTCCTGGCGTCGCTTAAAAAATATCATTCTTTTCCTCTCTGTTTTCCTTATATCCGATAGGAAATGAGATAGAACTCCCTTACCACTGTTCACAGAAGGAATAAAGCTACAGGCGGCCTCAGTGAAGAAAGGAAAAAAAGGCGAAGAGTCAGAAAATGATGAAAAAAGGGAAGAATGTTGAGGAAAGAGAACACGAGTCAAAGGATTCTCTCTCTCCCTCGCTCTGAAGCAACTTGGCTGGACCCTGGTCAACATTATTTTCGGTCCTCTTTCTCTCTCTCCCCCTCTCCCCCCCACCCCCACCCCCACCCCACACACACACACACACACACACAAGCAACACTTTTCATGAGAAGTCAAGGAAGAAGGAAAGGAAAAAGGCAGATAGAGAAAGAAGGAGTCTTCTTTCAGGATGTAGATTATATACGTATAAGTATATAATCTATATATATATATATATATATATATATATATATATATATATATATATATATATATAGATATAGATATAGATATATATTGTATATATATATATTTATATTTATATTTATATTCATATATAGTATGGTGTTCGAAGGATCAAAAAATGGAAAAACGTGTCATTGAATAAAAAAAGATAACGGGTGCAATAGCAAACGAGATTTGGAACAATGCGGAATTATAGTAGTAAATGGAAACCAGCTCCGGTTAAGCTGCGAAGCGGAACGATTGAAATATTCTAATCAAGTACGACTTAAAAATTGCTCTGTAAAGATTTTTTTTGGTGCGCGACAGTGACTCGATTCTTTAACAGAAACTAACGGCAGGTTTATCCTGTGGTTAAGAAGGGATTGTTCGGCAAAGTTGAAATTGTTGAAACGCATGGTTTTCTTTGTCAAGGGTTTAGTTGCATTCATTTTTACACAGAGTAAATATTTACGGTTCGTAAAGTATTCATTTAAACTGGTTGACGTTGCGCTAATGTTCCTACTGTCAGAAAGTAAGGACGAACGTACAGGTTTTTCTGAACCTTGGTGGATGAATATTCTTTAGCTCTATGAGCTCCAGTTCCAAGTTGCTTTTAACTTTCTTTTTAAACTTTCTTTCTCTGACGGGTGAGCCTGTTTATGGTGTACTCTGGGCTGTAGGATTTAATTTATTTTATTATATTCCCGTAGTTTTTTTTCTGCATTAACGACAGTCTTGAAAGGGAAGAAACACTCATTGAAGAGGCTCTTCCCAAGGAAGGAGGAGCAGTTGCGCCTGGTCGTTCGTTAGAGAGAGAGAGGGAGAGAAGACGACCTGGAAACTACCAGGCATCAGGCACGTTCTTGATGGGTCCGTGCCTTTCACACTTTCCCTTAATAAATTAGCGTCACTTCGTCGTTTACACAATTTATTTTTCTGTGGTTTCCCCTTTTCATGTTTTCTCCTGCTTCCGCGAGAATAACATGAGACTAGAGTGTTTAGGGAGTGTAAGGCTCCGGAGATATACGGTAATGGAGTCCCCTAGCATGTAGGAAGTGTATCGAATACTGCAGTTTAGTACGACTATGGGAAAAGTTTTGGATGCGTCTTCCAACTTTGCCACGCATACGACCAGCCACTAAAAGTTCCAGCGATAATTTGGGTCCGGCTATCCAGTGGCGCTCGTGCTAAAATACACTTTTATTTAAAATTGAAAGCTCATAATATATTTTAAATCCTGGTTTATTTTTAAATACACATTTATTAATACTTTCTAGTTTTGGTTCAGATCTCTCAAAGAGTATATACTATGCAGTGTGGTCAGTGGCTAAGATTTGACATTTCATGCTTTTCTGAATTCTAAATAAAGGATAGTAACTATTTCAGTAAGTTTTGCTTCAGATATTAAAAATATTCCAGGATATAAACATTAATGGTAAGAATTTTATAAATACATTCTGAATGGTTCTTCTTTGACTAACATTTAAAGAAAGATCCAGCTTTGTACGCCCAACTGGACCCTTGTATGAGATACCCTCATTTTGATGCCCCCCGCCCTCAGCCCCCTTCCCTCGCCAACATTGCAATATGACCTTCGTACCATAAGTGTACCATGGTTGATAGCATCCACCACACCGCCCCATTTGCAGTACCCGAGTAACACCAGTGCTATCACCATCACCCCAGCACTATCACCATCACCAACCAGCGGCGGCAGAACTGGCTCCTTTGCATCGATCCATACCACTAAATCTGAATTCTGGCGACTCCCACTTTACCCTCAGACCCTCAGGCCAGACCTACGAAGCTGAAATGTGAGTGTATGCGTGTGAGTGCGCGCGTGTTTGTGCGTGGGGAAGGGAGAATTTGGGGGGGAAGTGTCTTTGGACTGTGGTGCAAGGGCTGAAGAGAATTTGTCTTGAAATTGAAGTTAAAAAAAAAAAATGTGAGTGAAAATGTGAGTAATGAGGAACACGAGAGAGCGCTTGAAGCTTTGGCCTATTGTCCCCCCCTCAAGGTTCATATTTCTCTCTCTCTCTCTCTCTCTCTCTCTCTCTCTCTCTCTCTCTCTCTCATTTCCTGCAGCAGAGTGTACACACACACACACACACACACATATATATATATATATATATATATATATATATATATATATATATATATATATATATATATATATATGAGTGAGAAAATTTAAGTTGTAAGTCCTGTGTATATTTTTTTCTTTTTGTATTTTTCCTGTAAAGTTCCCGTACCTTGAGCAATCCTTAGTCACCTTTTTTTTTCCTTTTGCAATCTATGCAGTAATCTCTTTTGCTGATTATCCTCTCTCTCTCTCTCTCTCTCTCTCTCTCTCTCTCTCTCTCCGTTTTCTTGTTTCTCTAGTTCCTTTATTTCATCATTCTATTGAGTACTGCCCTTCGCCTCCTTTTCTATGTCTTTTCTTCCTGTTACTTTAAATTCGCACGTTTAACATTTCACTATCAATATATATTTCATCTTTTACGTTTCCACACTGTCTTTAATAATTACTAAAAACTTTTATTCCAAGTATGCTTTTCCTTGCGTGTATTTTACATTTCCTCTCTCTTTCCCTCTCTTCTCCAACTCCTCCCAAATCATTATCCATCCCCCGAAGTCTCTCCCACCATGATAGCCTTATTTTTGTATCATCTCTTTCAACGCAACTCATTAGACCACTAAAGCTAGTATTTATTTCTCCGCAAGCTCTGTAAAAAATGGCACTAAAAAGGACAACGTTTTTTTCTTACCAGCTGGGGAAATTTTCTCGCGAGTGGGCTACGATGTGTTTTTGCCCTTCTCTTTGATTTTGTATTCTGAGTCATAATACAGTATTTCGACTTGTTGCAGCTGCTTAGGGTTTCCTTTGGTGATTGTTCTTTTTTTGCTCGTGCTCAATAGTGAGGAAAAGTCGTGCTGTTGCTGTTTTCAGTCTTCCTTTTTAACAGCTATTTCCCCTTTTTCCATTTTGAATTTTGTCATAACGCATTACCCACAGCGAATGCTGAAAAAGCACAAGCTTGAATGCCCTGAGAAGACGAGGTTATGCGTAACAAATATATATAAAGATATCAATAGTAGAATTAAGCAGTGATCATTGCGTTTACACATCAAAAAAGTTCTGGCTCATATGGTAAAGGTTTCAACCTCATGGGATGCAGCAGCATAATCGGAAGTTCACACAATTTTGAATGTTCCTGGACTTAACCTTCACCAGAACTGCCTAGTGCTTCATATCACGAAGAAAATCGCACAGACGCTGGCATAAATAGCTCTGCTGGTAGTGCTTATGACGTCCAGTGAAATTAAAGACAATTATAAGTATGATTATGATTATTTGTATAAAAGATGCATGCAGGTTAGCATTCAGATATGATGTGATAAACCAAATACCACTGTGTTCGAACCCGAGGATTGCTGAATGTCATTGTACGAGTAAGATTTCATAATTTTCAAGGACCTTTTTTTTTTTTTTTTTTTTTTTGTCAGCTTTAAATATTTTCTGACTTCGTTACTCAGATTTTATTAATAATATGTATATTATGGCTGATTTTGCATTGTACGAGTAAGTTTTCACATTTTTCAAGGAGCTCCTTTTTTTTTCATTTTCTTTTAAATATTTTCTGACTTCGTTGACTAAGATTTAAATAATATGTATATATAGCTGATTTTGCAATAAGATAATGTTGTTATCTCTTCTTTTCCTTTATGGTTTATATGAAATTATGGAACTTTTCTGTTGGGTGGGACTCAGTTATTACTTTTCTTGTGATTTACTGTGAGTCCCTTCCTCGCGTCGGATAATGATATGGTGGTAATGTGAGTTATTTCATGATACCCCCTCGCTGTGAAATTCCTTACAGGAAACAATAATGTGACGGGTCGCCATTTCTATCGATTTATTTTGTTTCAGATATGTAACATTTCCCTACAGTGCCTTAAGTTTATGTTTGTCGAATTATGCAGAGGAGATATGAATTTCTCTCTTTCGCTTTTGGTGATGGAGATCTCTAGCTCAAAACAAGACGACCCGTGACCGATTCTCGAGGAGACAAGAAGGAACGAATGAGCTAGAGCGAGATACTTAAAATCCATTACACCAGTTAGTGACTGGTACGGCTCGTAGCAATGAAGACAAATGATACACAAGGCATGAGTGTTTACTGTTCCCTCCAAAGTATATAACAACGGGAGGAACACGACTAGGCAACCATCACCCAATGGGATGCAACCATTGGTAAAATATTTATAAGAATTATTCTCTCTCTCTCTCTCTCTCTCTCTCTCTCTCTCTCTCTCCTCTCTCTCTCTCTCTGCGCAGTAATTGTAATGTAGAAGTTGTCAGTGTTTTTTATCTAATGAATGTAATTGATAATGTTACTTGAAAAATTTACACTTCCTTGAAAAGGAAAAAAAAGTTTGAAACTCAGCGAAGGAAATTCCATGAGTATAATTTTATAATGAAAATTAGATAATGATAAAGATATTGATCAAAAGATATTTATTTTTGTAATGTTCATTTTAATAGTTCACTGTTTCTCATTACCATTTTGTTTCAAGTTTTGATATTTTCATTCCACTGGTTTTATTTCCGTATAGAAAAGAAAAATGTATTTTGTTACAGAACATTTTCATTTTACTGTTGTTTCATACATTATTCTATATTTAGTTCTGTTGCCATCCCATTTAATTGATGCGCGCACACAAACACACCACAAGCAACACACACACACACACACGACACAACACACACACACCCACACAACCACACTATATATATATCATATATATATATATATATAATATTATATAGTATATCTATGTTATGTATGTATATGTATATATATAAAAGATAACATTGCACCGAAAATAATGAAAGCACTGTTGAATATGATAGTTGCAGAGCAATTCTGTTACTCTTTTAAGTCTTGAAACTTTATTGCTTAATCATCCTTCCGTCAATTCAGATTTGCCATATGGCAGCCAGCTAAATCCTGCGGCTAGTGCCAATCCCTCTCCGACATTATCCTACAAAATTCTAGAGATAATTACGGATAGATTTGTGTCGTTAGTCAAATTTTCCAAAACCTGTGCGATTCTGTGATTTCCCTTTATTTTGAATTTTGATTTCATTACCTGTGACGGGTAAGAAACTGGATTTTTGAATCTTGTGTCCTCACATATTTTTCTGAATTCATTGTGCATCAGTTATGGAATGTGGAAACATTGTCTTTTTGGTTTTTGTAGATTATAGGAAGGCATTTGACAGAGTCCGCGGACCAATATTATATAAGGTCTTGCGCTACTCTGTTTTCATGCTTATTGAGTGAAGCTGATTGAAATTATCCCTGAATGAAATAGATGCCAGGTTAATGTTGATCAGGTCTTGTCAAGGGAATTCGCAATAAATAGTAAGGTGTTACAAGAGAAATTAATTTTACAATATCTTACAATATGCAGATAATTCTGTGTTTATAAAAAAAAAATAAAAAAAATAACAGGATTAACAGAACTCTCATTGTAGAATGTATCATATACCTACAGAAATGGACTTGAGATAAATCTAAGGGAAGCAGAAACGTACAGATCGTACAGAGAGGTGAAATAACAGTTACTGGAGAAAAGATTAATGAGTTGTCTTTCAGATTATTAGGAAAGTGACGTCCAATACAGGTCCTCCTGAGGTATAATTTAATGGAAAACTATAAAAGGAAAATCAGACAATTGCAGGATGAATGAGACCTGGAATCAAATAGACTGAAACTGCGTGCGAAAGTAGGATTATAAATTTGACATGTATGATCTGCATTTCTATTGGACATGAATCATGTAGCAATGAAGGCATACATATTCAAAAGATTTTGTCGAATTGAGAAGAACGTTTTTAGGTGAATGTTAGAAGACAGATGGCAGCATAGTGTGAGAAAGGACATCATAGATATGACTTGTGGATGTCCGTATCACAACCCCTGGGAGAAGGTACGTGATAGTGTCAGTTGGGATCCTCTGGGCACCAGAAGAGTTGGAAGATCCAAACTTAGATGAGAACCAGACACTGGAGTCGGGCGGAGATTTTTGCAAGTGAAAGCGCAGGAATGACATGTTTAGAGGAGTTCCTTTGCGTCGTATTGCTCTGGAAGAGGTGATAATGATCCTCGTCTTATTTCAGTGGATCTAGTTGGGTACGCATTGATTTATTGAAAGGTAAATTAATGTGTAAGTTTTATTTTCAATTTATTAGTTTGTTATTGTTCATATTTCTTCGTTTACATTTCCAAGTAAGGCATTGAACGTATTAATGATTGCTTTAGCAAGTAGCTACTGTTTGTTGGTTGTACCTTAGTATCCTTGCGCTAATCAATTTGGCGATTAAATTCGCTTACTAACTTGGTTTAAGTTGGGGGCAAATCTCAAAATATTTCCTCTTAATAATAGAAATTTGTGGAGGTTCTCGTCAGAGTTTTGTTAGGAGAGGAACTCTGTTAAAGAGAGTTTATTTTGAATGATTTAGTTTGCTCAGAGGGAACCTGTAGAAATTGTAGATATAATGATCCTCACTTTAGGAGGTACTCAGTATCGAAGAGTTTCTATTCAAGTCTCATTTCAAAGGTAGTAAGGATTTATTTCTCTTTGCAAACGCATATGTGAAAATGTGTACTGCAAGGTCTAGAGAATACATGTATTCCCTAGACCTTGGTGTACAGTATATATCTTTTCTGGATAGTTCTTTAATTTTTTTGTAGTTATTAGCTTTCTTCAGATGTTGTGTCGTTTCTTTATCTCCTAGGGCAAATTTACTTCTCTCTTATTATTGTCTTCAGTTGTGTTCTTACTGGACAGTGTGCCACGACGATACGCTCTTGATGCTCGATGTTAGTTATTGCTGAGAGATTGTGCACTGAATGTTTGTTTGACGACATGTCCCACTCTGCTCTGAAAGGCCTTATCGATGCTATATTGAGAAGATGCCCATTGTACTATGGGTCAAGCCGTATTAATCTCTCTTTTTATTTTATTTTTATTGTTTACATGGTTGACCCAGATTTAGTGTGATATATCTCTCTCTCTCTCTTCTCGCATAAAATAGCACTTCCTTATTTCATTTTAGATATGTGTTTGGAGATGAGAAAGCAGGGAAATTGAATTCTTATTGTAGGCAATACGAGTAAGAATGAATGGCTCATTTTCAGGATGCTTTATGCCGAGAGTCGTGTGTTGCAACTCAATAGCCATTGAAAAGAACGTTCAAAATAATGTTACCTGATTTCTTCCAGCAGCGGCCGGCCTCTCGGAAGGATTAATTTCGTTTTCCCACTAATTGCGGTTAAGCACCAGCATTTATTGGTTATCTTCTACTGTCATATGGATTTCATAATATTTGTTTATCTTTTGACCTTCTGGGAATATTTGTTTATCTTTTGACCTTCTGGGTATTTTGTACTATAGAATTAAGAATAAAAATTGATTATCTGTGTTTACTATGTCCCTGAAAGTCGTGCCCACAAATGAACTTACGATTTATGACTAGTGAACATGCATCAACTACATTATTTACATAGCTGGATGGATGATAGATAAAATATCCTCAGTTTTGCGCGTGTAAATTTACACAAATCTATAAACTTACTTGTTAAGTTTTATTCTTTCTTGGGGAAATCGATTTGAAGTCTGACCTTGAGCAGTAGAAACTAAATAAATGAGAGCTTAGAGTCATAATGGAGGTAGCTTTTGTAGTGGAAGAACTGTCAAATATTTGAGGAATTTCTTCATGTGTGTGTACGTGCGTGTGTTGTAATGAGCAGAGACAAACAATTAAGTACTGTGTCTCGCGAGCAAAAAATGCGCGCTGGACATGATCCCGGATTTTAGCTAATACGGCAAGAGAACTTAATTACGTGAGCGATTTTAATTTTGCTGAAAATGTAAAATTATTGTGAGAATGATTTTAGGAGAAAGAGATTAGATGATATTCCAAATTCCACTTGGTCACGTGCTATACTGAGGCAGGTAGCGTATGGGTTAGGGTTGTGTGCTGGGAGAGAACGAGGCAGAAAGAAAAAGAGGCGCACTTGGAAGAAAGCTTTGAGAATGGGCCAAATATATGAACAAGGAGAATGGAGATGAAAGACTTGGGAAGAAAAGGGGTCTTCCTGAAGTGGGCATGAAAAGATATTCCAGCTCCGAATGGGAGAGAGGTTTTCCTGGTCTTGGAGTCGGTGTATTTAGGAGAGAGAGAGAGAGAGAGAGAGAGAGAGAGAGAGAGAGAGAGAGAGAGAGAGAGAGTGGGTATGTGAAGGTTTGGAGTGGCTTGCTCCCGAAAGGGAAGAAAATCTCTACACGTTTCCTAAAGTGCTCTCTCTCTCTCTCTCTCTCTCTCTCTCTCTCTCTCTCTCTCCAACACACGCACTGGTGATTTACAAACTTTACATAGAGGGTGACAGATGTGCTGCCCATCTACAGTCTCATTCATACGTTTTAGTCTAAAATTAGAGTGAAATTTACTCTTGGCTTCTGACATGATTCTCTAATTTCTTGCTTTAGATTTCTAAATTAATTAGATTTTTAGCTTTTCACATCTCTCACAGGTTTTTTACGTACTGTTGAGGATGTACAAAACTATGAGGTTAATGCATAACTGTATGTATTCATTTATTTATACTTTGTAAATAACGCAGTGGCTGTGTCGGGAAATTAAACAGTACTTCATTGTTTTTTTCATAGCATCTACCCTGATTTTTGTAAAACGTATAATTTATATATATATATATCTATATATATATTATATATATATATATATCTATTTTAATACGATTGTACCTGGGAGTGCGCAACTGCGGGGGATAACCTGAAATTATCTGACAATGGCCTGAACAAGGAGGTGCAATCATATGAAAAGAATTACGGCTGAGGGTCTTCTTCAGAGTAGATAATAGATATGGAACCTCTAAGGTTAGCTTTATAAATTATTTTACAAAAATAATATTACAAAGAAATGATAACACCCTATGGGTTTAAAGGGGGCGTAAGAGCCCCGTAACACAGATAATAATCAGCAATGAATTAGATCTTGAAGTAGATTAACAGGTGATTTCCAAACACGTGGAATATAGGAGGCGCAAAGGGGAAGTTTTTTTCCGAAGCACATGAGGTGACTATCCAGAATCCACGGCAGTTCAATTGCAAGCCTGCAATGAGAGCGATTGTGGCTTGAGCAGGTTGTGCAGGACACATGGTATGTGATTGAGGGTGAGGTGTACATATGGTACCGAACAACTCGATCTCTTAAAGAATAACTAACGTTAACGATCACTTACAAAGGAAACACATTATGTTACTGATTACTTACAAAGAAAGGAAGTTATATTACTGATTATTGACTTAGAAAGCATTTACATTACTTTACAGTGGTACACTCTTTGGCTGGTACCCTTGAACACAATACAAGTAGAACACCATACAAATATAACAATACATTTAAATCAAGACAGAAATCGCTCAGGGAGCTGAAAAGGAAATTAAGTCAGAGAATGACTGACTGCTATAACCTTGCAATTTGCACATTACCTTCTATCGAAGATGGAGTTCGTCTTCCACAAGGCACCGGTGGGGGAGGGATATTGACTTGCAACAAAGGATAACGTGGGCTAGCAGCAGTCCGTCTCTAGAGGAGATATCTCAGAATAGCGTGAAAGAGTCTAAAGCTCGTCATAAGTTATTCTAAGGTCTAAGGGCGTCCATCTTGCATCCGCGCCTTTTATCACCTTGGAGAAGGTTCACCAGCATCCTGGTAGATGCTCGTTGCCTGTTCCTAGGCGCCCTTTTCCACGCCGAGGCCATGCAGTCTGGGGCTTTAAATAGGGCGGCTGAGTGTCCTTTCTCAGCCGTGCGGCTGGCCCTCTGGTTGAACTCTCTCTCGAAGCCGGTTAATCTGCAAATACCATGGCAGTCAAACGGACGATTGACGATTAAGGATTAATTCCTTCAGAGAAGTGGTGTGTGAGACATAAGGGTGAATGCGCTTGTATTTTTGTCATGAATAAAAATTTTTAATTACTCCATTCTGGTTTCCACTACTTTAACATTACTTTGAATATATATATATATATATATATATATATATTATATATATTATATATATAGATATATATATATATAAATATACAAATATTCAAAGATTTCCTGTTAAAATCATAGTGAACCAAAATATGATACTACTTTTACACACTCATCCATCGCTAACACATAACTTCCCTCTAAAACTTACTAAATAACTCAATACATTATTTATTGAAAGGCCCTCTTAGAAAAATAATCACTTCCCAAACGTCAGAGTATCCAGTTCAAATTCCCCTGAATGTAGCAGTGATAGGTTAAACATTTGACAAGAGCAACGACAGATATTAGCAGAGCGCATCGTTCCGCGGGAGGTCCTTGCCACAAAGCACTACATTTGAAGGCATTTTAAATAAATACATTTTCACTCCGCGCCTGTACTGGTTACTTCTCCGTATTCCTTTTTCCCAACCCAATTGTTGCCACTCTCCCCTTTAGCCAATAACACAGATTACGTAAGAGAGACTGGGTTGGAAGGGGGAGACATTAGGGAGAGAGAAAAAGAGAGTGAGGGTCTGTTTTCTAGTGAGCTGTCATAAGAACATCAGTTAATAGAACTGAGAAACAAGCATGGACCCGTTAGTTATCACAGGTTCAAATGGTAAATTTTACGTGCGTGCATACATATATACAATCAATATATGGATATAAATGAATCATATATATATACATATAATATGTGTGTATAATATGAGATATATATATATATCATATTATATAATATATATATATATATATATATAAATAATAAAGTTATATACATGTATATATATACATATATATATATGTGTGTGTATAATATGATTTATGTATATATATATATATAATATTATATATATATATATATATATATATAATAAATCATATACATATATAATATATATATACACTATATATATACATAATATGATTCATTTATATCCATGTATTGTGTGTATATGTGTATGCATGCACGTAAAATTTACCATTTGAACCTGTGATAACTAACGGGTCCATGCTTGTTTCTCAGTTCTATTAACTGATGTTCTTATGACAGCTCACTAGAAAACAGACCCTCACTCTCTTTTTCTCTCTCCCTAATGTCTCCCCCTTCCAACCCAGTCTCTCTTACGTAATCTGTGTTATTGGCTAAAGGGGAGAGTGGCAACAATTGGGAAAAAGGAATACGGAAGAAGTAACCAGTGCAGGCGCGGAGTGAAAATGTATTTATTTAAAATGCCTTCAAATGTAGTGCTTTGTGGCAAGGACCTCCCGCGGAACGATGCGCTCTGCTAATATCTGTCGTTGCTCTTGTCAAATGTTTAGCCTATCACTGCTACATTCAGGGGGAATTTGAACTGGATGCTGTGCAGTTTGTGATGTGATTATTTTGTGGTCAGTTACTGTAATTTAGCATTAGATTCAATATATATGTTTGTTATGTTCAGGGAGAAATTTCCCGGGAGTTTTTATTAATTTTCTAAGAGGGCTTTACTTTAAGAAATAAGGTATTGAGTTATTTAGTAAATTTTAGAGGGATGTTATGTGTTAGCGTTGGATGAGTGGGTAAAAGTAATGTCACATTTTGTCTCACTATGATTTAAGAAGGGAATCTGTATATATCTTTGTGTCTACAAATTTCATGTTAGCTGTAATGAACAAATTATTTCAGTGTGTACATGCTTGTGTCTGCTATGTTCTTGCAAACTATTTTTGAAGTCATTACTTCTGATGCTTATATTTTCATTTATTTTTAAAAATTAGGCGCTCCAAAGTAGCTTTGTATTTCAGTGAGCAATATAAGTAACTGTTTGCCTGCACAAAGGCCATCAGCAATACAGCATATTATATGTTACGTAGCTATAAAGTTCTAGGTGTGTAAGTAGAATCCCCTTTGTGCGACATCCCGTTTGAAAAATGTGTGAAAAGCAGGACCCAAAAGTATGATATATATCATATATAATGGAAATTAGTGCAGTCACTCCATCATGTTTTATTGTGAATGAATTGCATTGTTGCCAATTGGATGGCGATTTGTCCCCTCGTTTTATAATTTGAACTGATCCAGACATTTGACCAACAGGTCGATTGAGTTCGTAATTGAATTTATTCAGTCGAGAGCCTAGTGCAGTATTAGCTCTTTTGTTCTTAACAGTCAAGAAATAATTGCTTGTTGTCAGAAGCACCGATGACATAGAACGCTAGCTTTGTACACAGATTATTTAGATTGAGATTCTCTCTCTCTCTCTCTCTCTCTCTCTCTCTCTCTCTCTCTCTCTCTCTCTCTCTTCTATGTGGACGGGAATTTTTCGGAAGGGTTTAAACTTCATTACAGTTTTCCTCTCGTTATCTTCTTATCTTAGTTTTTCCATCTTTTTTCATTGTTTTCCCTGTTTCTTGCTCGTGTCCCCCTTTATTGATCGAGTGGGAAGATACCTCGTTCTTGTATGTTTGGCCGCCGCCAATGGCAAGCCATCAGTATTCCACCCTCATTTGAAATTAAAATGTCCCAAGTTGTCTTACCGATATCCAACGTGTATTAAATTATGATGCTGGATCCCTTTAGGGGAAATGCATGGTAATTACGTGGACGCTTTTTCCCGAGTAAGACTTTTCCATTATCACTATTGCTATTAGTATTATGATTTTCGTCATTTTTTGTATTCATGGCTTCATTATTATTCATACCCCAATTTTTTTTGTTTTGCATTCCGTCTCAGTATCATGTTAACCTTATATAGTGTGTTTTGATTTTGTATGCATACGTATACGCAAACAGGTATATACATACCAGCATACGTGCACTTATATATACACACAGACAGACATAAACACACCACACACACACATACACACACACACACACACACACACACACATATATATATATATATATATATATATATATATATATATATATATATATATACAGTGCAACCTTCACTGTAAATGCTGAATCGTAGTGAATTCTGTGCATAAAACTGACATCATTGGTCACTTCAAAACTCACATCATTAGTCACTTCAAAACTCAAGCAGAAGAATAGTCAGAAGCGCATGAAAGTCTTGCATACACTGCGCCATTCACCTCTATCTTACATGCACTCCTGGATGATAATTTCAGTCTTTACTGTGCTATGCTTTTGAGGTTTTCTCTGCAGTTATCAGGTCGTTTCAGAACCGATCATCATTGTACTTAATTTGGCTACATCACAAAAACCTTTTAGTCCTTCTCAACAGTCCATCTTTTATGGCATGCATCCTAAACTCCTTTCACTGTTTCTTTGTGGATTCTGTTGAAGTTATATTCCAAGTTCATGCATGCCACATGCTGCCTTTTCCCTTTGTTTTGAAACTTCTCGCGTTACAGATTCATAGCAAACTTTTGTTCCATTCACCCTCTTCCTAGCCTAATGTCACACTTCTTTCGCGGTCAGTCATTCTATCCTTTGTCTTAGTTTAACAATCAGAGTGTAACCATTCAGCTTCCTTGATATAGTATCCTAAGGCCCTAAGATCTTTACATCAACATCTGTCATTTAACCGTTAACTTAGGAAGGCTTATTCCTCTCACCTGTTTCAGAATCTTTCTCTCATTCTAATATACCTTATTCAGCTTGGTCAGCCACTATATCACAAGGTCACCACTATACCACAGCATCTTATTTGTAGTCACATCAGCTCATTTTGTGTTATAGTTCTTGAACCTTTTAATTGTCATCCACACATCCTAAAGGATTTTTCCACAGGCATTCTTAAACTCACACTGGTTCCTTCATTCAACGAATCTTCAAAATAGCCCTTCATCTAAGGGTAGGATTCACTTCAGATAGCATTTTCATCTTCAGTTCCTAGATAAATTTGTTAATTAAGCACTCTCTCAGCATCAACATCCTGCCTGTCAAAGAGCTTACCTTCGAGATTTCTAACTCACTTTCACATTGTTATTTTTTGCTAATTACCATCTTTTTCAATTCCACTTTCTTTAAGGGTACCCTATTCATTCTCTTGTATAACTTTACATGATCTCTTCTGTTATGCAGTTATATTATTTGTAACAATCTATCATTCCTTCTGCAATCCTAGTATTCCCAAATATCACCACTTCATGTTTTCATTCCCTCCTCTTACCCTTCTATACCCATTACCCTCTCCTGTAACTTACCCCGTCATGAAATTGATTTATTCCTCACCTATTCCTTTCACTTGTATCTTTTTAACCATATTCCATATTTTACCCATCTTTCTTCATACTATCTTGATACTTCCTTTTCATGCTTAGTTGTTCAAATTACGCTTTTAACGAGTTTTACTTCTTCCTCTAAACTTGAACTTATTAGTATCTCAAGTTTTACTTCTGTCAGATAATTATTATTTATGGGAAGCCTCCAGCTCCTCTTTTCACTAGGATGTTAATCGGTTAGTACTTTCATCTCTTCTGTACTAACAATTGCATTTCTAACAATCAACCCCCTTGCTAAAGATTTTCTACGAGACATTCGTGTTCCGTGTACTCCATGAAAAATCTGGAACCAACACCCTTAAGAGCAGAGCGTATATTCAAAAATTATTTTTTTAACATTAACCTATTACCCTTAATTGCAGGTGTGTTCTGAGAAAAGACAAGGCGGCAATCACTGCCACATTTACACTTTAACTCCTGATACAAAGATGAATTCCCTTTGCAGAAAGCTTCCATAACATAGCTCCTTTTACACCTATACAAAAGACTGATGACTAGTGCTGAAACTCCTATAAACCCTGTGCCATTTTCATCATCTTGAACACACACACTCTTGTGCTTCATAGACGTTGAGGCGCTCCTTCCCCCAAATACTTCCGGATTGCACTCACTTCTCCTCAAATTATTATTATTCTTCCCACATTACTGAACCACCCTTTCACCTTTTCTCGATATAGTGTGGTTTCGGATTCCACAATAAGCTGTAGGTCCCGTTGCTAGGTAACCAATTGGTTCCTAGGCACGTAAAAATATATCTAATCCTTCGGGCCAGCCCTAGGAGAGCTGTTAATCAGCTCAGTGGTCTGGTAAAACTAAGATATACTTAACCCTTTCACCTTCACTGATCTGCATATTTATGCATTTCTCACCCTTTCTGTTCATTGCACATCGCACATGCTATGTAGACAGTTCATTTCTACAGCTTCCACCTATTGAAGGAGAATCGGCTGAACGTTCTTTCTTGCAGCCCCACAGTGGCTTCATTACTCCCCTTTATTTTTTGCACACATCCTGCTGCCTTCCTTGCTTCAGCTCTACTCTTCTCTCATATACTATCACCTTACATGTTTAATCACAGATGCGTATACACACCTATTGCTTTCATCATTCGATTATCCATATTAAAGTTTATTTATTTACTCCACCTTCCTGGTTTCCAGTCAACCTTATAACCTCATTCTTGCTCACAATATATATTGTATATATATATATATATATATATATATATATATATATATGTGTGTGTGTGTGTGTGTGTGTGTGTGTGTGTGTGTGTGTGTGTGTGTACACCAGTCTCTTAAAATAACAGGAGCAGGTTTCAAAATCCATGATAAAATATTTTTTATGTAGTCATATAAATCTCAGTGTCTGTTTAAAGATTCCCTCCATGGCATAGAATTTAGCAGCTTGATTGATCAGTGGCTCCGTCCTTTTTCCTTATTTCCTCCCCTAGGTGGCCCTTCTGTCTATGCTAGGTATAGTGCCGGCAAACTATGTCATTAATCTTATAACTCCCTCCTGTCATTTGGCCACCTAACACTTTGCATAGCTCGATAGCTGATTTAATCCCCATGCCTTCTTTCAAACTATTCAATTCACTTCCTCTTTATTTTTCGCTTGGTTTTTTTAGTACTCCGTCCTTTGCGATACGAGTTTGCTGCTTCTTACAGAGTGAGAGCATTTACTTATTATTTTATTTTTCTCACTTCCTTCACCCTTAGGCTATGTAGCGGTTTAAGTTGACCGCCTTTTGTCCTGTTACACACACACACACAAACATAAGCACAAGCACGTACACTCACCTCTCTCTTAATCTTTTTCTCACATACCAGCATATAATGTTCTTGGTATTGAATGTCGAAGAGAAAATATTACTGTTGTTATCAATGTTGTCGTGATGTTGTACTGATGTTCCTCTTTTTATTGTTGTTAGTAAAGAGTTAAGGTTCACGTATTTCGTCAATAATGTCAAGAATTCGTCATTGTCGTAAGGAGACACATAAAGAAACACACCCATACACACACAAGATATATATATATATATATATATATATATATATATATATATATATATATATATATATATATATATATATAAACGAACTAATGTGTGTGTGTGTGTGTGTGAGAGAGAGAGAGAGAGAGAGAGAGAGAGAGAGAGCTCTTATATTCCGTATTCCTCTCTTATTAATCACTCTCCCTCTCTTGCGCGTCATCTTTCACAGCTTGTGTTTCCCCTTATAGTTGCATAGTTCAAAGTTCAGGGGTCAATTCGCTCTTCGCTATCTGAACGTATTGGACGGATAGCATTCCATTCCTTGCATCTTCATACAACTTCCCAAGCATGAATGAGATATATTTGCGATCTGCTTCTTATTTAAGTAACACCAGCGGCAATTAGTTATGTTGTTTATGTCATCTCCACCAACATAAGGGTGGTGTGATGCTCTTGTTATTGAATCTCAAAGGAGAAAATATTGCTGTTGTTATCGGTGTTGTCGTGATGTTGTACTGATGTTCCTCTTTTTATTGTTGTTAGTAATGTCAAGAATTCGTCATTGTTGTAAGGAGACAATTCACTTTATTTTTTTTCGGTTAATTATTTCCGTGCAGGCTTCTCTTCCATAAATGTGTAGATACACTTCTTGATGAGATTGGACATCCTTTTTTTTTATCTTTAAAACAAAGGTTGTATTTTATAATAAATTAATTGATATCCAATTTTTTTTTCATAAAGCACTTTGAGATATGTCCGTGATGCCAAGAGCACTCCAGGTTGGTTAGGTGCTGCTGAGGCGCATAACCAAGTGAGAAGCACTGTGTAAAGAGACATGGCGTCTTATGATCAATTTTATCGTGGTCAGTTTTTTTTTTATTAACCATCTTTTTGTGATCTGATATGCCTTTCCGGTTAATAGTATTATGCTTTTGGCATTGCGCTTTTTTTTTTTTTTTTTTTTTTTTTTTTTTTGTGGAGGCTAGATACCCTTCAGATTGGTAGTCAGCAACGGGTCCCGATTACTTTCAGTTCTCCCACCAGTCGTTGTCTTAGTATTTAATGTTCAAAGTATACTATGTATGATATCTCGTCGCGTCAGTCATTGGTTGCATCCTAAACGTCATGGGGGACATTCACTCTCATAAAACATTTGAATACAATACTTTTTTTCTGTTTTCTATGGTTAAGTGGCGTTCGAGGAGTAGGAATAATGTCACGTCAGAAAACGTTGTTAAGCATTCGTTAAGGGGCTTTAGTCTGATTACGTTTTCAACAGAACACTACGTGATCCCTTTGTCTTACGGGCTATAAGATCCGCACGGCGGCCTTCAGCCCAGTTTCCTTTTAACTTAGGTGTCACTCAACTCTAAAGAAAAACGTCTACTATCTGTAACGTTGTCCTGCCTTTTTGATATCCGATGTAAAGAAGGATCCTGGCTTGTGGAAAGTGAAAAGTGTACACAGATGGGCGTACATCTGAAAAAAGTGGAAGGTAGTAATTTCGAGTTACCTTCAAATGGAGATATGCGAATATAGATTGAGGGACATGAAATGCTTGAAATTTAGGTTTTGAATACTTAGTCGCGGACTTAAGCATATGGCTTTAAATATATATATAACTGAATCACGAAAATTTGGAACGTGATGAATATATAAATAAAGGACCTAGAGTCGAAAGATTTCTCAGCATTCCGTTTCTTCCACTTCTCCATGGTCTACTATATATATATATATATATATATATATATACATATATATATACATACATATATATATATATATGTGTGTGTGTGTGTGTATACATATATATATGTATATGATTGGACCAACTGATGCGTTTAACTACATTTTCACTTAATGTGCACGCTTGCAGATATTATCAAGAAAGTCAGTGTGAAATTGTGATGGAGTTTTGAATTATATAAATTAATACTTTGTGTAGCTGAAATATAGAATTAAAGCAATCAGATACTGATAGATCTCATATCTATTCAAATAGAATACTAAAGTTTGTCCCTAAATGGATCTTAAAACCTCTCTCTCTCTCTCTCTCTCTCTCTCTCTCTCTCTCTCTCTCTCTCTCTCTCTCTCTCTCCCTATCATCGAATTCCTATATTTTAGATGTTGCACATATCCAATTTACTCTATATCAAAAGCTTTGATATGAGCAAATTGAAGCTGAAGTGAGAATTTACGGGTGGGTGACATTTTGCAATCACTGGCTGTTGATTTAGGTTATTGTTAATTGAAACCGGAATATATTGTTCGGAAACGGCTGTATATGAGGCAGTAAATATCTTTGCGCCGGCTTAATCCTCTTGAATAATATTACAGTACTCTTATACTCCTATATCTTTTGAGAAGGGACAGGAAGAATGGAATCCCTCTGTTATTGAGGGATCTTAGGGAAATCTTTCAATATTTTCATTCTATTCACCTGTGGAAAATTACTTTTTATAACTTTGTCTTTTCCTTGAAACTCCTTGTCCCGTGTCCTTTGTTCCAGTTTTTTTTTCTGTAATTAGTTTTCGAAGTAATGGCTAGTTTTCCGTTTTGTTAACAGGCCGGTCTATTTTTTATTTTTTTTTTAAAGATCTATACCTGAATTCTTACACTTTGAGATTATTTGGTTTGCTCAGAGATCAATTGGTTTTCGGTCATTTCAAACAGTTTTCCCAGAGACATTTTAAGAACGCGGCTGCCCCAAGCCATGTTTAGGATACCACTGATTAGGTCATGTTATTGCCACGGAAGGTTAGAGAGTGTTAGTGCAGCATGAATGGTTACACTTCGGATCATGCAAAACTCGAAGAGGACGCGCATCAACTTGTTATGTCGTTGAGTCGGCTTACCATTCTGCTGTCAAATATAATAATACTTTTACTTTATTTTCTTTAACCTTAAGTTCTTTTTTTCCAAAAATTAGCTTCCTTTCTAATAACCATTAGAGTGTATTCCGAAGGCACAGAAGCTTACCTGTTTTTAAAAAGAAATTTCTAGCAACTCTCTAGAAATCAAGATTCATTTTCTCTTCAGTTTGGTTGACGAATGTTTAAAGTTTATGATATAAAGTTTTCGCAAAGTCCATTTACTGCCTGAAACCGGGAATGCTTTCCCTGAAATATTAAAAAACTAGTTAGAGTTCGTCATATCAATTTCCATGATTCAAAAGGTCTGGCATCGAATTATTTCAAATTATTTTCACATTTATATAAGTTAATTAAAAGCACGGCCGAGCTCGTTACTCTGTTACTGCCAGGAGAGATGTAGGGAGAAAATGGCAATCATTTTTGTGGAATGCTGAAACTTTTATCCCAAATTTTTATGTTATACTTATTCGTCATTTGTTATGAGAGTAATTTTCAGTGTTGTTGTAATAGTGGGGAAACTCCTAACTTCTAATGGCTCGGAAGGACTTTCTGTGGTTGGTTGAAAAGGTGTTTTTGGGTGAGGATTCCAGCCTTTTTAGGAGCCGCAGTGGTATTTTCCAATAAGCCTTTGAGAGAAACTTCCGTGGCTCCCAATAATATTAGAAAATATCAACATCATTGTCTGAAGTGAGGATTTTATGTATGTGTATAAATCTTGAGATAATATTCGGGATCTTTACGGAAGCATCATGTGAACGTAACAGACGCGCCTTTAGAAATTTGTCTTTCAGGCTCAAGCAACCACTTGTCCAACTAGGTTACCTCCACTCCCTTCTTCTTCTTCTTCTTTTCTTCTTCTTTCTTGCTAGTATCCTTTCCCTTTGCAGACCTTTCATCGCACGTTTGCTGTGATGAAAGACCATGGGGAGAAGAGAATGAAAGGAAAAAATAAAAAAGAGAAAGTCATCTTGATCTTTAGCGTTGGTTTTTATTGTACCCTATCGCTAAGGGACGCAGTGGGCATCGAAAGTTTAGATTGTCTTTGGGGCTTAGGGATGTACACATGAAGTGAGAAAAAGAACGAGAGAGTGTGAGAGAGAATGATTGTGTGTGTGTGTGTGTGTGTGTCTTTGAGGGGATATTAAATCACTACGCATCTCTTGAACATGCACAGGTTTTTTTTTGGCGGGGGGGTGGTGGGGGCGCCGGGGGGCGCGGGCTGGGGGTGGGTGGCTGTTTTCCCTGATCTAAAAGGTCTTCAGTGTATAGTACTCGGATGTTTTGGTTGTTATCCGTTCACTGTTATATATATATATATATATATATATATATATATATTATATATATATATATATATATATATATATACATACACACACACACACACACACACACACATGTCTGTCTGTCTACCTCTTATATCGTAAGGTGATATTATAGATTCCCAAGCTATCGTAGCTGTAGTTGACTTTCGTCCTGTAGAAGACTTCAGAAGTAAAAATTCATTTATGTTCCAAAGAAAGAATTCGAAATTCATGGACATGGAGAAGCGTCGTTACACCAGCATCATTGGAGAGAGAGAGAGAGAGAGAGAGAGAGAGAGAGAGAGAGAGAGAGAGAGAGAGAGAGAGAGAGAGCTTGCCTGGTGAAGTGCAAAAGGAATGTAAACAAACCTTCATTGAATTGAACCTGGTTTTAGAGAATCCCTTCTGTCGTAAGGTGTTTTGTGAATCCCTTTGCTTGTTTATACGTCCTCTACTGAAATAGATTTCCTTTTAAATTCTTTACAATGGTTTAGCATCAAATCACAATGTACAGTGAAAATTTTATCTTGAATATTTTTCCTCTTCCTGTGTCACTTTTATAAGTAGTCTCTCTCTCTCTCTCTCTCTCTCTCTCTCTCTCTCTAGTCATTGGCCAGTTTTTGTGAAATTTACAAATTTAATTCCTGAAAACATAGCAGATATATTTTATGTAATGTGTGTTTCAAGAGAAAAGGTTTTCACCCAGGAATATTTCGGCGTATGCATTTATTTTTGTGCATGGTCCTGTATGCTTTACAATGAAATTATATATATTAAAAAAACAGGCCCAATAAACTATTTTATTGCAAGTCGACTTTCAAAATGATCATAATTGAAGCCTAAATTGAATTTACGCGCATTATTCTTGAAACGTGTGACGGTATTGTTTGTTTATTTCCAAATTGAACTCAGGTGAGACTCGGTTATTAGTGATATTTCGATATTTGTATTTGAGAATTTTTTTATATATTATTTATGATATTATTCTCGGTTGCATTTATGTGGTGGTCATTTTTGTGATGGAAGATATTGCTGGTTGTTTGAGCATGATAATTGCATGAATTGTTTTTGTAACATGAGTTGTTTTGTGATAAAATTCTTCCAAATTCATCTTTTACACATTGATATGACGATGATTTTGATAATACTTTAGAGTTTTCATTTTGCATAACGTGATTTTTATTGGCCCAATAGAATGAAACATATTGATAACAAATATGTTTTTAAAAACTTTCGTTGACTCAGTTAAATTTCTTAAACAGTCTAGCGGTACTTTTAACGCAACGATCAGCAGAAATGAGATTGAAATCAGTACATCTTCTTTAACCTGAGATCGACGAAGTGAGGAAAGTATTGCGAAAGCAGGGACGAGCCCCATTTATTTTAGGTATGTAGAAAATAAGTTTTCCATCAAGCAGAAGAGATATTTTGTAAGCAAACTTCAGTCGTGTATCTTTTACTTTATTATAAGCAAATTGTATTGGTGGCAGAGTCTGTTGTCCAATACTGTATTAATGTATCTCAGTCAGTATTAATATTGAACCAAAAGAAAAGTACTAAGTGGTAACACTTTCGAGGAATGACGTCACTCCATGTGCTCATTTCTTTGTACTGGTATAGGCGTTTACCTGCCTTTTGAGCTTTCCATATAAAAAATAAGTCTCAAATTTCAACCACTGATTTACCGTACTAGTTTTACTTTGTCACTTATAATTAGGCTACATTATATCAAGAATTGGAAGAGTTGATGTTTGGGATTTTGCGCCTAGAAGCCCCTAGAAGCATGCCAGTAGAGTCTTTACATGTCCATTTCATTTGGTGCCGTACTTTACTGACACATTTTATCAAAAACGGACAATTAAGAGATAGAATAAGGAATGCCTAACACTAGCGTGCGTTTCAGTTTTTGAATTTGCAGTCGGTATAAAAAGGGAAAACAAGAGGGAAATGCGACACGTATTTGACAATCCGTTTCCAACCTGTTTGCCTGAACAACAGGGCTTGGCCAAATTAGTCGTTACCTACGCTTCTGTTCGAGATCTGGGAGCCTGGATTCCATTTATGAAGTAGAAGTAGAGGGTTCTCTTGTTATTGTCTTTTGCACTGGCTCTACATACAGTATAATATGAATGCAAAGGGGGAAATGCGTCTTACATTCCAAAACGCGTTAAATAGATTGAGTATTGCCACCATAGAATATGTTGAGCCTCGGTTCGAATATTCTGTGGTTATGTTGACGATAACGGGTTGAAGGCCGTTTGATATAGAGCTTTTGATATTACATAATGTTGGGTTGTTAGCGCTGGAAATTAAGCCTTTGATTTAGTAACTGGAAAGTTCGCAACAGGTTTTGATGTCGACAAACTATATCACCCTAGATTTTTTATTTTATTGTTATATTTTATTAATATTATATATATTATATTATATATTAAATATATAATTATATTATAATAATTATATAGAATATATATATTTATATATTATTAATATATTATATAATAAATAATAATATATTAATAATATATATAATTTTATTTATTGTTATATATATATATATATATATATATATATATATATATATATATATATATATATATATATCGCCTCATTATTCTATGGAAAATGCCTCATCGTCGCAATGAACATCATAGAGTTTGAGCACCCAGTTTAACCAACTCGAACTGTATTGTCAGGTTTTTAAAAATTTGAATAAGTCTTGACGTGCTGCATGAATGACCAAGGACATGCTATGCAATTTAGACATGTAAATGTGTGATTATAACTTTTTGCAAAAATGAGTAAACTTATTATTAAATCAGGGGTAAAGCAAAGCAAGTCTTGTAGTTAAGGAGTTCGCTTATCAAATATCTGCGATGGTTTTGATTTCGTATAAGCTGAAGTGAATTATTATCTTTACATTTACTGAAGTTCTTGTTTTTTTATATAATAAACGCAGAATATTAATCAGGACGATATCGGAAACGTAGAATATTATTGATCATAGTGGTACATGAAGAACTTATGAACGGTTCATCGAAAATTTGAAAATTCATGACTTAGATTTTAAGAGGATTTAGACTGAACAAAAAAGTAGAAGTGAAGATGAGAATAATTCTAACGATGACTATGATGGTCATTTTAAAAGTGGGCTTCCTTTATTCACCGCGGTTGTCTGGAATAAACTTATTTTGTTCATCGCCATTGGACCCCTTTCCTGCAAACCGTCGCACAAACCGGTCGAAATACTGCCGAAGTTATCCTCGTCGGGGAAGCTTAGCGCAGTCCGCATAATTGGTATGCTTTTGATCTCTGTCTCTGGCCTGTGCAATAGCAGCGATTTATTCAGGAATTTCAGCGCGAGTACACTTTTCCTCCATGAGGATTGCGTAAAGAGAAGTAATTGAGAGGGATTTTTCTTCTTTTCTTCACTAGACATTTCTTTAGAATCCTCTTCCGTCCGCAGTCTCCAGCATGAAGACTCCCTTCCACGCATTGCAAGTAGAACTTTTGCGACCCATTCCATTTTACTATGACCCTGCTATGTTTAACTTGGTCGTAATTCCTCTTTTGAAATGATTGTTTTTTCATGTCCTCATGTTAGGTTTTGTGTGTTCCACTCGCGTGAAGTCTTCATAATAGTTTGTCATAATAGTTCGTTTGTAACAATATAAATGTTGGTGAGGGTATAGAAGAGATGTGTCGATTTTCTATTTTATTATCGTGGTACTGTTCTCTCTGCAGGGCACAGTGGTTTGTTTAAAGCATATATGGAGGCATTGTAATAGAATAGAAAAGAGGGGATGGTTGCCCATCTGCCAAGCCAAATAATCATATTTACGTTCGTTCAGCACACTTATTTTCAGTGAAACCAGCAGTGCTTGGCTAAAAATGTTTTTCGAATAAGTTATAGCCTTCAGAATATGAGTGCCATGGAACGTCCGAGGATCTAAGCACTTGGCGAGCCAAACGTTTATATCGTCTTTTCTAACAGGAACGTTCCCAGGCGAAAACGGTAATTGCCTGAGCAGTAAATGATGCCTGAGTGGCACTGCCTGAATGCGAGCTCTAGAATGCCGGTAGTTAGTAAATAAAGTGTTCTGCATTTTTCAATGAATTAACGCTTAGTCATTTCATATGCCTTTCCGAATGCTTAGCAAACAAAGGAGAAAGATATGTGTATTTGGTATGGATGGCTGCGCTAGCTTTGGCCGAGAAATTGATATTATGACCGAGCTTTGATGGAGTAAATAAAAGAGAAAAAAGCGAATGACCTTATTGGCCCACGAACTGGTAAGACCAACTGGTTGTGTGCATTATATTAGGTACGGGTTTTCAGCGATTGCTTCAGATATTTTGTTTGACGGAGTGATTGTTGTGTGTGTGTGTGTTCGTGTGCGATCTCTTAGTTTTGCTTTATTTGAAACGTATTTCTTAGTACGAATTTTATTTTCTTATTACGAATCTCTATGACTAAGTTCCAGTTTTTACAATTTGCCTCAGTCGAGGCTGAATAAAGATGAGGCGGTCACCGAGGAAGAAAACCCGAACAGGAAAGATTGGGCCTCACCCAATTTCGATCTGTTAATAACCGCATGATGTGACTATTTGCGTTCATTCCTTTCTGATGATTGTAACGTTCTAGGATGTAAGCTTGACCAACCTTGTTCTTTTAGCTGAATATTTGTATGTGATGTTTCTTGAATTGCTTGCGACAACTTCCAGATTTCTGGTGATATTGTGACGAAAGCCTTGAATTCATCCTGCTGTATTTTGAAACGATTAATCTGCTTAGGCTCTCAGTTCAAGAATAGATTTCTAGCATGTCCAGGTGCTTTATTTTCTCTTCTTATTTCTACAGATAGTAAAATGAGCAGCCCACGCCTCGGTACTTTTGTTTTAACTTTCCTCTTTGGACTTCTGCGGCTTACACTTGTATTGCCTTCTAAGGAAAATTGCATGAGGTGGTGATTCCCTTTTTCCAACAAGTATGACTGAGACATTTTTGGTAGATGCCTTATTCGGTTAACTGTCATGTGCATTATCAACATCCATATTCTGTTGGGCGGATTACTGTCACACTCCATACTAATAGGGGTCTTACATTTCACATGATAATGGCATAATGTGGAACGGACCTCCGGCCAGTGTAATGATAACAGTGAAAAAGAATTCAGTAATTGTTTTTCTTATTTACCTTTCTCAGCCATTGTTTATTTCATGTATTGTTATTGTTATATTTACATAATTTTTTCAATTATTTGTTTTTTCACCGTTAATTTATTGATATGAGCTCGTGTGGAATAATAATATTGTTGTTGTTGCTGTTGTTGTTAGATAGACGCAGAAATCGGCATTAAGGAAATCATGTGCATAGTTCAGGCACGAACACGTTTCCTTATCAAAACTGGGTATCTGATCGAAGCTCCCTTGCTGATGTGCAGTTGCAACTTCGAATGATTTATTTAATTCCACTTTTTGTCATCAGTTGACCTGAAGAAGGGTAAGTATAATTACCATAAAGAACAAATGTAAATTGTTGTCTGGTTTCGTCCTAAAAAGATAACTTGGAGTTTTTCTTACTTCAGAAAAAATTATATTTTTCATCTTTCAGAGCTCTACAAAGTAAACATTCTTTCCTCCCTTCTCTGACAGGTTTGAAGTTTCCGTACAATTATTCTACCATGGTTGGAATTTTGGTAAAACAATTTATCATAATGTCTGGGGGAACGAATTTTCATACTTAAATACATTATTTTTTATAATGTACAGCTCTCAATTTGAGTTAGTAATGGAACAAAGTGCCTTTGTTTCTTTTTGCCGCGCAAATGGAAGTTAAGTAGTAACTCTGAACAGTAGAATCAACTCATCATGTTTCAACTGCGATCGAGTGTTAATAAACAATCATATATTTGAGATGTTTCCCGTTGATAATTCAAGTTCATTTCCTAATAAAACGAAGATGAATGAAACAGTTATTGATAAAACAAGTTTTCCTCTTTCCTATTATCGATTTATTGTTCGTTCTATTACAAAAAATCAACAATTGGAAAAAACCTTATTCTTGATTTTAACTTATTGACTCAGTGGATTAGAAAGCCATGATAGAAAGCCGAATAAATCTCATAGAAATTATTTGGTATGAAAATATATTTCAAAGATTCCCTTCGATATGCTCGCATGAGCCACGAGAAATATGATGAGTTTTAAGTAGGAACATGAATGTGAGAGAGAATTCGACTGTATTTTCATTAACCCTCTGTGTTTTAGAGTGAGAGTTGGAAAATGTGAAATTGCTCTGAAAAGATTGCGGGGTATGTTCGGGCCTGGAGGGGGATTAGTTTGAGAGGAAGAAACAAGGGAAGGTTTTGGTGTTGATGGGAAAAGGATAGAAACTGGAGTTCATTTGGATCAGGAGAGCACAGGGAACGTTTTGGCCACATTGAAGTAGGGCACTGTTAACTGTGATTAAGTAGATATTTTTACTTGCAGAAGGGAAGATAACTGCCTGAACTTGGTTTTTAACATTCATAAGAGCAGGTAAATCTGTCCAGTTATTTTCTGTTGTGGCTCTCCTTACTTTTCCCCTTTCTTACTTCCCACTAACGTAACAATACAATCTCGCTCAAGTGAGTGACTAGTTATGATTTCCTCATATAACTTCAAACTAAAGAAAAAAATATTTTGTAGAAGCAGAACAGACATTCCTTCATATTTCTATTTCGGTTTTAGAAATTCGTCAAGAGCTTTGAGCTTGCATGGTATACAAGGGTAATCTGATCTCCAGCTTACTCGGGGTGCATGCTAAAATCTACGGTCAAATAGCACGTTGTTTCCACAAAGAAAATGAGAATAAATACGCTAGATTTTATTAGAAATAATTGGTCTGTACGGTTTAACATGCACAGCACATTATTTTTTTTTTTTTTTACATTTTCATTCTAATAAATAAATCATAAATATCCTATCCTAAAATTCCTGTATCTTTACCTCAAAGCGAAACACCTTTTTCAGATCTTTTTCGGCTTTCTATAGGGTTTTCCTACCCTCCGAACAAGAACAACAACAAATACTGTTTGTAGGCTTACTCCTTGAGTAACGCGAGAATTTCAAAACACGCATGCACTCGTTTAAGGAAGCCAGCCCAGGGGGACGTTGAATAGCCACAGATTGGTCTTAAGTAGGAATAGCCACAGATTGGTCCTAAGTAGAAATAGCCACAGATTGGTCTTAAGTAGGAATAGCCACAGATTGGTCCTAAGTAGAAATAGCCACAGATTGGTCCTAAATAGGTATAGCCACAGATTAGTCCTAAGTAGAAATAGCCACAGATTGGTCCTAAGTAGAAATAGCCACAGATTGGTCCTAAGTAGAAATAGCCACAGATTAGTCCTAAGTAGAAATAGCCACAGATTGTTCCTAAGTAGAAATAGCCACAGATTGGTCCTAAGTAGAAATAGCCACAGATTAGTCCTAAGTAGAAATAGCCACAGATTGGTCCAAAGTAGGAACAGCACCAGATTAGTTCAAAGTAGGAACAGCCACAGATTGGTCCAAAGTAGGTGTTACCGTTTGGTGGCATGGCCGAGTAATGTTCCCACTAGAGTTCACTTTATGAACAGTAATTATAAGTTTTCTTTTTCATTACATGTTAGCCGGCTAAAAGCTTATTCTGCTTTATTTCGTGGTGGAGGTTAGATGGGTAATGTGTGTTTTTGTCGGATATTTGCTATTTATTTTCATATTCATGTTAGTATTGATTTTATGTGATTAAAGGAAAGAGGGTGAACTTGTACATTGAAAAATTTGTCCGATTTGTAGGTGTTTTTGTAGCTCCCTCTGTCTGTCTGCAGCGAACTTTTCATATTCCCAATGTATAGGAATATGAAGGAACTTTATTTATGAACATCGTCTGTAGGCAACGGTAAGGGGGACGAGATGAATAATGGAACCTTAGTTCATTTTTTTAAATGTCCCACAAATGCTTTCTCTCAGTCCCTCATCTTTTAAAACTAAAAGGTAATGAGTGTATTTCTTGCGTTAGTCTTAAGAATACTTTATATATCTGAAGTTTTGTTTTATTTTCAGCCATGTTATAGCGTTTCGTTGCTTGACCAAGGCTGTCATTATAACAATAAAGATATATAATATATATATACATAATATTATTATTGATATTATATACTATATATATATATATAGATGGATTTTTTCATCGCATCACAGTGATTTATATACAATCATTAAGCTACAAATGTAGTTTAATATCCAATTTACGCTACTTTGGGTGATATTCCCGGAAGTAGCGTGAATTGTATATTGACGAACGTTTTGAATTGTTATATTAGAGACATTTGTAGCTTAATGATTATATATATAATATATATATATATATATATATATATATATATATATATATATATAATTCATGTATGGATATTCATAATATGTATATGTATTTATCTGTATATAAGTAAAAATTGTGCACGGAGGTAAAGCAAATGTTAGCACAAGTAAATTTCGTCTCTAGACTTTTCAGCGAGATTGAATGTTTTCTTCATTTTAATTGATATTTGGTACACTCTTTTTGGAGTGATAATGACTTGCTTTACTCGTTTTCTTCCGTTTGATATCTGTGCTCTAATTGGATTAGGAAACCGGCTTTCCTCTAATTTATCTTTAGTCTTAAATTTAAGTTTAATGTAAAGTTGATTTCTTGCCGTTATTTTAGCCAAAAGTTCTTCGCAAGTACGAGAGAACAATTCGTTCATTTCGTCGTGGAAGGTTTAATAGCATTTCATGGAAGTGGAAACACGCTTTTTTCATTAACCTTCGTGAAGTTTGTGGATTTCTTTTAGTACGAGCAATTTCAATCTCTGTTTCTTATTGTTTTATTATGCTTATGAAGTAAGTTCATTTTTCATATTCAGCGTTTTATTTGTCTTAATTTTCTTCTTTTTATCTTAATATTTCATTCTTTCCGTCAGAATACCGCATTTCTTTTAGTTTAAAGTCTAAATGATTTTTTCTGGAGTATTAATCCCAATTTGCATCTTGATAAATCAGAATTCGAGGTTTCTCTTGACTGTATCTCCACAGTCAGGTTGGTTCCGCCGCCGTGACCTTTAAACTGAGTTAAAGAATTCCTCGTCTTGACCTTTTCGTGCTGATGAATTTTTTGAGAACTGTTTTTGAGGAGACGGATACAGGATTTCGGGGACTTACTTTCGATTTGAAAAGAGCATCCCTTCAAAAAGCTATAACCAGTGCTTTTGAACCGACGGTAGCGTTAATTGATATAAGGAGTATAAGGCAACAAAGGTGTTCCGTTGCCATATTATGTTTTTTTTTCCTGTTAACTATGTTTCATTTAGAAGCCTGAGTGAAAAGGTGAATATGAGTTCAGAAGAGAGAAGAATGGGGCAGACCCGTTTGCTCTTGTGGCCACGTGAGGTCTTTGAATTTTAATTGTATTTAGGCTTAGGCTAGGAATCGGCTTAGCCTATTTATTTCAGGAAGAACTAAGATTTTCTCTGATACTTTGCGTCATCGCTCTATTAATAGGTGCATAGGAGGCTGTTGAGAGACGAATCATTGCCCTGTGCCGTTGACGAAAGGCTGTTGGAGAAAGATCTCGAGCCACCTCTTCTCGTATATTCGTCCTGATGCTGCTGTTAATATATGACATTCGTGGATACTTCCGCATTGCTTTCATCTTATAACCTATGTATTCGTTTTAATGTCATGAGTGTTTAAGAATTTGCGTGCGAGGTATTATTGCGGAGGGAACGTTGGCGCTTTTAGTTTTCTGTTAAAGAAAGGAATTGTGCCGGTTTTGTCTGTACGTCTGCGACTGTCCCTAAATTTCTGTCCGCCCTCAGATCTTAAAAAACTAGAGGCTAGGAGGCTGCAAATTGGTATAGTGATCATCCACGCTCCGCTCATCAGACATACTTTATTGCAGCCCTATAGCTTCAGTAGTTTGTTTAATTTTATGTAAGGTTAAAGTTAGCCATACTCGTGCTTCTGACAAGGCTATAGGATAGGCCACCATGGCCGGCTGAGAGTTTCATGGGTCGCAGCTCATCCAGTATTATATCGAGACCACCGAAAGATAGATCTATTTTCGGTGGCTTTCATTAAACGCTGTAGCGGCTGTTCAGAAACGTTCCTTCAGCGTATTTTTTACTTGTTTATATTTTTGTCCCTGATCAAATAATTCATTCCCTATTTCTCTCACCGAGAAGAAATGGAAGGCAGACGCGCTCTCTGTTTACTTAATTCGAAGTGTACTCTCCTCCTCCTCCTCCTCCCGGATTAATCGTCCCC
>NC_087200.1:158928753-158948753 GCF_015104395.2 Macrobrachium nipponense
CTGTTGCCACATGAGTATTCATTAGGTTTCCTTTGATGTGGATTTTATGAAAATATTACTTTTGGATGCTCTTTTCGAAGACAGTCTGGCATTTTCACTAAGTCTACAAATGAAATTTTGAGCATTTTAAATGAAGTCTGATTAAATAATTAAATCCCTTATTTAAGGTTCAAATGAGTCTGTTCTATTGCTCATATTAGTATATTTTATGTTCATTTGTTTATACATACATAAATACATACATACATACATACATACATATATATATATATATATATGTGTGTGTGTGTGTGTGTGCGTGTGCGCGTTCGCATGTATATATGTATGTTCAAATATGTATGTGCATTATAGTTTAATTGTCGTCATTCCTCAGTAACAAGCACATTTTTGTGGAAATGCTGTATGTTTTCATAAATTGGTACCTTTATCAAATAACTGCACAATAAGTTATCGAGGTTTCATGTGGAGGATTCGATTTGTTCGAGCTCTTTCGATCTGTGTCCAGTGCTTGTACTAGTACTCGTACTTGTAGAAAAATACTGTAGAAGCCTCACTGCGGTCACTATTTGTCATGAATTAGGTCAGACGAATTACCTTTGCATGAAGCATACAGGTCAAAGTGCAGCTTTAATTTCAGCGATGAAGAAGAGGACTCTTTACATGACAAAGCCCCTGATTTCTTTTATAAGCAGTAGTAGCCATTTAAATGAAATGAAGTAACCTGAACCCCCAAGATGGTGGTAGGAATGATATTTTTGTTGCAAGCCTTTGTAAGTCAGGAATTATTTTAGGGGGAGAGTTGGAATTGAGAAAACAATAAAAGGCTTTGCTAATTACTACAGAGGTTTTGTTTTTCATCTGCAACTCTCTCTTATGGTGTGATGATTCTTTTTAAATTGTTGTAGTATAGTTTGAATCACGATAAAAATGCTTTATTCCTTTACACTTGTTATCTGTTCGATCAATTAAATTTAAGGTAATTATGAACTTACACTTCATTTCGACAGATGAACTTGTATTTTAAGTGTCGCCGAATTATCCATTTGCACGACAGCAAGTATCGTTGTTTTTGATCGCTGGATAAGGCTTAGATAATATTGAGTATCAAGAATGGGAAGGTCAATTAGCATATGGTTGATATCGAACACATTGTCCTGATGTAAATTGCAGCTAAGTAGAATGCTTGGTTGAATTCCCGTAGAGCGGTCAAGAACATAATTATTGATTCTGATTTAAATAAATGTTGAATACCACCACCCAAAAAATATATTGTAACAGATGAGAGAGAGAGAGAGAGAGAGAGAGAGAGAGAGAGATCACCCCACCCCCTTCTTCCAGGTACGTGATATAAGCGGTGTTGTATATATTCTTGGCGGCCCTATGCACCCAAATGGTCACATTGGCTGTGGTGGTTATTTTCAGTTGATGGGAAGCAAGAACGACCGGGAGTTGGTTTTCAGAAGACTTTGGATTTTGGCCTCAACTGATTTGATAGAAAATCGAGGGCAGTGCTTTTTTTGTTTTTATTTTTTTGATTTATTTTCTTTTTAAATTGGTGTTGAAATCGTTTCATGCATGGAGTATAATTACTTCTAGATTATGTATTGAACATATTATTATTATTACAGGTTGAAGCTTTCCTCACTCTATATCCCTTGACTGTTATTGGTGATAATTCGTGCTTTATAATACTTTCTCAAATTTGATATGAGATGTTACAGTTTCCCTTGGGGGTTATCGCACCTCATGCGATTTACTGTAGGCATTAATTAAGGTTCTTTGCAGCGTCCCTTCGGCCACAAGCTGCAGCCCCTTTCATTCCTTTTACTGTGTCTCCGTCATAGTCTCATTCCTCCATGTTACTTCCCACCCTCTCCTAATAATTGATTCATAGTGCACATGCGAGGTGGTTCTACTGTTACACCTTTCAAACTTTATTATTGAGTGTTTTCTATTCAGTGCTGAATGACCTCATTGTTTCTAGCACTTGCCCTTTGGCCTAAATTCTTTATTCTGTTTTATTCTGTACTAAATGTTACAGTAAAATATATTTTTTTTCTTTCGCATTTCGTTCGGAAAACTGAAGAGGCTATTAAACACTATAGCACATGCTTCAAACACTTATAATAATTTCCGTGGCCAGCATAAATGAGGAGAAGGAAAGTGTTCAATGATAAGATCAGAGCTTCCAGTGAATGAAAGGATGACAGCGGTTTAAACATACTGTGCGGTAATTTGCAGGCTGAAATATTTTCCAGCACGAGAAGATATTGCGCCCTTGTTGACTGACAATGAGACGACTTGTTTCTGCCTAGTTGCGGGTTTCATACATACATAAATACATATATACGTATATGTGTGTGTGTATGTGTGCGTGCGTACGTGGGATACTTATTATATTTATAATGCATACATACATATATAACGAGAGAGAGAGAGAGAATAACCGGCGTTTCTTTGACAAAGTTTTCATGATAGCCCTTGGAAACGAATTTTCTTCTGCTGTGCTCTATGGATGTCACTTTGAGTGTATATTTATGTTAATTATTTTTCTTGGGGTTGTTACTGCAGCCACCACACGGTTCCTTGTTAGTTGAGTCGGTAACATGTTCGAATACCGATCTCAAGGTCCGGGTTCGATTTCTCGCTCTGCCAACAAGGAATCAAAGGAATTTATTTCAAGTGATACAAATTCATTTCTCGATATGGTTCGGATCCCACAATAAGCTGTAGGTCCCGTTGCTAAGTCACCATTTGGTTCCTAAATACGTTCAAATATTTCGAGCCAGCCCTAGGGGAGCTATTAACCAGCTCAGTGGTCACACACGCAAAGACACATATGTAATATCTTTTTAACTGTGTGGGCAGAGAAAAAGCAACAGAGTGGTTGCTGTCATATTCATACATTAACTGTTGCATTCGGTTGAGCCTTTTTGTTCAGAAAACTTCCACACCGTAAGCCGTATAGTACATTTACACAGTAAATTGAAATGGGAATTCGGTAAATTTCTCTCTATTTCTCTTTTTCTAATGATCCCCTGATTTAACCAAAGTGCTTATAACATAGACATGTTTTTAAAAAGGTTCATGGGGTTATTATAAAAAGGGCTAATTATTTCATATATCGGTAAGTATCTCTCCCGAAATCGAATAGTTTTGAACGAAATCGAAATTTTGGTCTCTCTAGCAATGTCTGTTCCCACGTCTCCTCCAAACCTTGGGGCATCTCGCCAAAATGCTGAATTCTTAGGTTTTCGGTCGAACTTAACGTTGAAACCAAACTGTCTGATTCATTCAACGACCTTCGGCCCTGCGCTGAGCTGTTGGAAAGAATACAAAAGTTTCATCTTTAAAGCGTCTGGAAAGGAAAAGTATCGTAGAATTGTAACGATGGGAGGCTGCAGCAGGCCACTGATGTTAAATTCTAAGGGTTTCCACTTGCTATTTCAAATGTTATTGTATTGGAAGCTTACGTATTGCCACGCACAGCTTGACATATCTCTAATTATTATTGTGAATTATCTCTTAATTATTATTGTTGATTTCTCTACCATTTTTTTTGTCCTCACGAATTTAAGGATGAGGTTATTTTAAATTCTGTTCGTGTCCAAAAGCAACAGTTTTCCAAAATGATTCTCTCTCTCTCTCTCTCTCTTCTCCCTCTCTCCTCTCTCCTTCTTTCGTCTCTCTCATCTCTCGCTCTCTCCTCCACTCCTCTCTCTCTCTCTTTTACTACCTGTACGACTGTGTTTGTTTAAAGCTGCAAACTGATTTATTTCTTGTAGTTCTAGTGCCGTTGCCCCAGAGGTCTACCGTTACATTTTTTATTGGTATATTCGGTATAAGAAAGGAAATGAGCGAAAATAATGCAATTACCATTACACTGACCAGTGGTTTGTAGTTATAAGGCAGTTGTCAAAATACTCGAGGGAAATCTTGGACTTAACTGACAAAACCTGTCCATGTTCTAAGCATATGAGAGAGAACGCCCCTGTTCGTATAAAATTCAAGGTTCAGAGAGAGAGAGAGAGAGAGAGAGAGAGAGAGAGAGAGAGAGAGAGAGAGAGAGATCCTACAAAACCTGTTCCAGCTATCATGCAACACAGCGAACGGAAATCCGATATTGATGAATTAGACTTGCAAACTGAAGCTTGAAATCGACTTTTCTGTATTTTGTGTTTTTTGAACTGGGTAGTGTAATGTTGTTTTTTTTTTCATATAAACATGAAAACTTTGTGGCTCCATGTATTTGCTGGGTGTGGTATTTTGCTTTTTGATGATCTTTTAAATGAAGGGAATGTTGGAGAAATAATGGTGACATATTCTGTTTCGGGGTATTTGGTGTTAAAATCAATAAAACGGGTATTAATGTTATGAAGAAAGTTGCCACGCTACTCGTCTTGAATGTTCTTTGCGTTATGATAAAGGCAATCATTATTTAAAAAGTTTTATATTTCTGTTTATTTATGTATTTACGCTTCCATTAATATATTTATCTGAGTGTTTAATGGACATTTGTATATGTAGCAAAATTAAGAAAGTATTATGAACCGAAGTCGATGGTCGGAGGCTGCGAAGTATTTTAACTAATGCTTTTCGTGCAAAAGATAATTTTATGAGTAATTTTTTCTCGGGCCAAGAGAAACGTTACCGTTATAATCATCTTTCCCACCGTTATCCCTAAATTAAGGGGTCGGTTGCCTGATGCGCCTTCTCCACTGCCTTCTATCAAAGGCATCATCCTCCACCAAACCTCTTCTCTCCATATCTTCCTTCACTTTATCTCGCCATCTAATTCTCTGTATCCCTCTCGATCATCTTCCTCCAATAGGTTCCTTCCAAGGCCTCTTCACTCCCTCCTCGTCATCCATCCTCAACACATGCCCACACCAGCTCAATCGTGGCTCTCTTATTACCTCTGTAATCTTGACCCAGCCTGACCTTACTTCGTATTTTCCAGTCTCTCAAACAGCAATATTCTCATAATCCACCTCAGCATTCTCATTTCTGTTCTCTGAAGCTTTACTTTGTCTTTTCTTCTTAGAGCCCATGTTTCCGATCCATACATTAACACTTGTCTTATCACTGTGCTATAGATCTTGACTTTCAGCTTGATTGGCATTTTCTTATCACATACTACTCCAGCTACCTCTCTCCACTTCCCCAACACCACTTTTATCCTACTGTCAACTTCAGCTTCACGTCCTCCTTCTTGGCTTAAAGTAGATCCTAAATATTTAAACTTTTCTGCCTGTTGTATAATCGAGTCTCTTCTTTCTCGTATTACTATTTTGTTTCTATCTTCTCTACTGCTCACCAAAATCTGTTTTATTCAAATTTACCTTTAAGCAATTCCTCTCTAAAGACTCCTGTCACTCTCGAACCCGTCTCTGTAGGTCCTCCTCATCTTCAGCAGTAATCACCAGATCACTGGCAATTCCCACAGCACTTCATTCCTGATCTCTTCACTTACCACATCCATGACCAGCACAAACAAAAGTGGGCTTAATGCTGACCCCTGGTGTAATCCAATATAATTTCTAAGTTTTCTGTTTCCCTAACTGTTGGTATGAGTTTATTCAAAACTCATACCATTATTTGCAAGGTGCCATGGAAGTAGAGTTTCATTTTCATAGAAATGGAAATGAAAATTATGATATAATAACAACGAAAAGGAAGGGTTATCTTTTAGATCACTCATAATATTTTTCCCGATCATTGGTTTTCGAAGGGTGTATGTTAGCGGGATGGAAAAGGTCTTTAGCCTGGAAATTACTTTAATATATAATGCATTTAGGATTAGAGTTATAAATATCCACTGTAACTCATCGCAGCAATGGAAATGATATAATATTTAGAATTGTTATCAAAGAGCGTGATAAAGAAAATTAATCTGTAGAATTTCATATCTAAAAGTGGCAGAATATTTCCGAGGTCTTGTTGCATATATTTCACTTTGAGGATTTTAAAGTTTTTTCTGTATGGCCTTCAATATTTGGAAGCAAGTGCTTTTTGAATTTCTAAATAAGAAAAATTATTGGATTTTACGTCTGAGGCTCTAATATGTAATGCTAACCTTAATTAATCGAATGTGTGTTTGGTGTCACTTTAGAGTGCAAGTGAATACAAGCCATTGACTAGTATTGAAGTTGGTTTGGGAAATAGCTGAATATGGGATTTGTAAATGGTACCGGTATGTCGACGGCATATTGGTTGATTGGAACGGGAAACAGTGACCTGGCCATCTGTAATGATATTTATAATGATATTGGGCCCGCAATGAATCAGTAAAAGAGTTTACTGTGAACCCTTTGAGAATGGTAGATCTTTGACTGTGGACATTTTCATTAAAATTATGAAACCGTGTTTAAATAATTACTGTTGAAGTTGATATAAATGAGTTTTTAACTGCCCGAGATAAAAATGTTTAGAATTGCAATTTATACTTATAATTTAGAATGCAATATTTTTTGTGGTTCGAGGATAGTAAAATTAGTTTCCAGTTTTCTCTCTTGAACCCCTTTCGGTCCCAAATGAATGGTTTTGATCTTCCTTTCTCGATTGTAGTGCAAAGCCTTTTGCTTACGAATGATGGCATTATTTCCAAGTCTTTTGATTGAAGATATCGACAATATAGGTCTTTGGTTGTGAGTATAGAAATTGTTTATTCTCAATACCTGTTAAGTATATAAGTCTTGTTAGTCAGAAATACTTTTTGAACTTTGAGGTAAGAAAAGTTCTAATAAGGTATTTGTAGTTTCCTCAGCAAAGAGTAGTGAAGTAGATCGTCCCGAGTTCTTGATGCAGTAGCAGTCGGAGCTTTGTTATTCTTCCACGATTGACCGATGAAAAGGACGTCACTCACAAATATATGTATTTATTTCCTTTATTACATCATCGTATTTTGAATGGTATTAAAACGTTTTACTTGCTTGCATACATGCACGAGTCTATTACTGTCTGTGAAATGTTTTAAGAGGATGTGGAATTAACCTTGTGGAGGAAAACCGGTTGGATAAGGTAGAGTAGGGTTTTCGACGGTGAGAAACATGTAGTTGGTCCTTTTGGTATGTGGGAGAAAGATGGAGAGTGATAGGAAGTGTGTGATCAATTATATACCTTCAGTATTTAGGAGACACTCAGGGAATTTCGTGGGAAATGATCATTCCATGGGAGAGTTTTGCAAACGTAAGTGATTTAGCCTTGTTCCTGGCTTAAATGGCCATGGAAAATGACCTAGTGTCACTCCCTACTTTATTAGCAGTAGGATGGGTCTGCTTTTATAATGTTATGAAAGAGTTGTTAATGGTTGTTGGGCGTCAAGGAACTTATTTGTTCTTAGTGTAATAAAAGATAAAAAAATAGTATTGTCGTCTTTCCTTCTTAAAAATTCATGTACTTGGAAGAATCGAATCATACGATATTGTATTATTAAAGTTAGGGCATTATTTGTAAGTTTTTTCAACGCTAGTTACTAATATCTGTAATAATACTTTAAATATAAATACGAAAGTCTTCAGGTTTGTCTCTTTTATGTAATGAGAAAAGTATCACACTTCTGCGAGAAACTGTATTTCAAACGAAAATTAATTGATCTTAAGATTTTGCTCTCTATTGAGCTATAGACCTGATATCACAGATCAGACGAACAAGCAAATTGGTTGCATCCATATGGCTGCCTTCACACATTGGATTCAAAGACAATAAGAGAGCTGGCGAGCTCTCTAAAGAAGGCACATGGAAGGAGAGAGTGGATTTCATCATCCTTGATTATGTTTAAAGACTCGGTTGGAATGGAAATAATGCGAAGATACAATGAGAGAATAGAGATGCTCAAAGAAACAGTCATCAATAAGGAAATACCATGAAATTACTGAAGGAAAACCACCCGACTAAAACTTTGTGGACTAGAGAGCAAAGGAGAGCAAACAACGTATAGCAGACTAAGGATGCAGAGCCGATACCTTTGGGAGGTCCTGCCAGCTGTCCATCAGAAACATGTTGTAGACTATGTGGCGAGTTAAGGAGGCACACTCCAAGTCATTATCTCGTGGAGTGTGAAGAGATTACTCATTACAGACCACAGGGACTGAGTGAAGTTGACCTACTCAAGCATTTTCTACAACCTAGTGTGCTGAAAAGGGTTATGACTACTCACCCAAAATTTGCTTGCTCCAGAGAGTCAATAGACTTGTATATACAGTATCATGTGCATAAATTAAATTGTAGTACGTCTTATTCTGCAGCGACCTGGTAGCATCATTAACACTTGTATTTCTGTTTTTTTCTTTATAACATTTTCATAAACTTTTGTGTTTACCTCACCTAAATGTAATTCTTTCAGTTGAATAATTATTTTCATATTGTGCAGTAACTAAATTGTGGTACATCTTATTCTGAAGTTACCTGTTAGCATCATTAAAATGTTTATGTTTCCAATTTTTTCATAACGTTTATATATAGTTTTATATGTTGACCTCATCTAAATGTAATTCATTCAGTTAAATAACTATATTAGCACATTGAGCATAAACTAAATTGTAGTACATCCTATTCTGGAGCTTCCTGTTCGCATCATTAAAACTGTTGTGTATCTAATTTTTCTTATAATGTTTATATAAAATCTGATGTATTGACCTCATCTGAATCTAATTCATACTGTCAAGTAATTATTTCAAGTTTTAACGTGTTATAAAGTAAGAAATTGCTCATTATTTACTCTAAAGTATACCACATTTTACTCCGTAGCAATTGTGTACCTCAACAGAAACCTGATAAAATATGTATCTTGTATAGCAGACATTCAGATTATTTTTTTATTGAACAGCATATATAAAAGTTTCTTATTTTGTATTTAAAACAAATTTTGCAGTGCAATTTTTCAATGGGTAATTCCCACATAACATATTTTAATTTCCCTATATAGTTATCTCTAAGTATTCAAATTATGTAATACTACCTGAGTACCATATCAGCCCTGATGAATGACGTTAGTCCAGTAATCAATAGGGTGGAAAAGGCAGGTATAATGCCACAGCCAATGCCATTCATTCAAGAGGGCTTTCCTTTCCATATGCGCATACCGCGTCCGGGTTGCCTGTTGTGCTGTACTTGTAAGTTTTTTTTTTCACAAATTGTTTTCTCTCTATTGTTAATCAAAGATTTACTACTAAACTGTAGGTAAAAATTGTGAGATTTACATTTGGATATGTTAACCACTATCCCTGGACATCATTATTATTATTATTTCCTCACCTTGATTGTTTGGTATCCTCACACCTTAGTTATCTAGTATACTGTGACCAACAGTCACTAGATAACTGGAGCAAGCCGTGTTCGAGTTTTGAGCATCCGATCGTCTCCAGGTTCTTCCTGAGATCCTCTGTCATCCTAGGATGACAGGTGCTAACTCCACTTCAGCTTGCAGTAGACTTATTCCAACTTTAGATCTTGGTACTTTTCTGTCTTTTCTCTGCCTTTGTTTTAACTCTTGCATTTCTTATGCCATCCTTTGTGTTCCTTAGGTATTTGCACAGTTCCTCAGTCATGATTCTTTCTAGTAAATTCCGCGTAACTAGAAAGCACATGATGAGTCTAAAGATACAAACTTCGTTTCCCTTTTCTTGGCTTTTTATTTTAGTGACGCTCTATTTGTTTGCAACTAATGCGGCACATTATTTTGTTCGACATATTCCTGTAGCTGCCTAGTGGTTTTTTTCAATATCCCTGACCACCTTCCAGTCCTAAGGCTTTCTAATTAAGCACCTTTATCAATTTATTTCTTATTTTCCTGGTTTGGATGGCAATCTCGTGTTTAATTGTGCCCCTTTCTTCATTCCTTAGGTCTTGTATCCAATTTGCTTGGTTCGTAAAGGATATTGGGTTGCCTCAGTTTTCCCAGAAGCTCTTTGTGGTTTTGCTTGATCTTTCATTGTTGTAATCGTATTAGCTCTTCTCGTTAGCGAACAAAAACATAATCTATGCGTTTGTTTTTTGTATCTAACTTCAAACCTTGCAATGATGCTAATTTATTATTATTCTTTGTTTGAATATGTCAAGCTGGACTCCTTATTTTGGGTTTCTTTTTTTTTTCATTACGATTTCTTCAATCCATGCCAGAATTCTCTTTAAATGATTGTATTTGCCGCTACTCCCCTTTTTCTCTGGTTTGTGCATGGTTGTTTTTTCACCTTGGTTGATATTAATTCAGTTACTTATCTGCCTCCAGTCGAGGCAAATAAGTAACTATAATTGGTTTCAGCAAATAATAATTGGTTTAAGCAAATACAATTGGTTTCAGTACTTAGTGCCTGGTCAAATTCTTTGGTTTTCAGGTTCGGTAGGTGGTTGTATGCTCTTTCAGAGATGGTAGACTAATTATTGTATATTTTCTTTGGGCTGCACACGAGTTCAATTGATCTGAAAGGTTCATATGTTCCTGGTTGTTTTCGGCATTTAGTAGTTGTAAGTCATTCCATGGTACAGGGTATGCTAAGTATCTGGAATGTTCTTCATGATCATCCAGAATTTCCTCTGGTTCTTTTTATTTTTCTGTGTATTTCTTCTCTCTCTCTCTCTCTCTCTCTCTCTCTCTCTCTCTCTCTCTCTCTCTCTCTCTCTCTCTCTCTCTTGGTGTACAAGTTCCTTTTTAATTATCGTTAGTTGGTGAGCAAGTTGTTGTTCAGTAGGCTCTACTTCCTCGTTTAGTAATTGAGTTTTCTCCTCATTGTCCTATTTCCTTCTAGCCGTTCGTCTTCGAGGATGGTCGTGGTTGTTGGCAGAAGCATTTCCAGGTGCGTGCTTGCTTGTCACTCCCACCTGGGCCGTTGACCAACAGTCGCCTGTCAAGCATACGTATGTTTGGTTGGTGTGATTGCTGGACGTTGATCTTTTTTCTGTACATCCGTTGAGGTTGCTTAGGGTTTATTTCTTTATCTTCATCAATTCCATGATGGTAATTTAATCTTTCTACTTGTACGTCCGCTAGACGATTGTGAAACACTATAGCAGCCTCTGATTTTGTCTCTTTCCTCCTCCTCCTCTCTCTCTCTCTCTCTCTCTCTCTCTCTCTCTCTCTCTCTCTCTCTCTCTCTCTCTCTCTCTCTCTCTCTCTCTCTCTCTCTCTCTCTCTCTCTCTTCATTCGTCTTCTTGTCCCAGTTGGTTCTCCTGTCGTTCCTCAAGTATTATTACGCTTGATGAAAATGTTTGACCATTCATGAAAAACGAACCGTTAACTTGAAAAACAAGCATCTGCTGAATACAGGGGCATATGTAAAGATAAACCGTATACTGGGAGACGGACGAGAGAGAGAGAGAGAGAGAGAGAGAGAGAGAGAGAGAGAGAGAGAGAGAGACTCCAAAATGAATATGTGCTAATCATAACAATATGGTACCTTGGTAACATCTGCATGGCACTGATATATGGTATGTTAACGAGTAAGCGAAGTATTTTAACTATCTAGGTTATTTGGTATTAGTTAGGGAATTTTAGCATCAGAACTGGCCGAACAGGGAACAATTTTGTAACCAAATAATTCCTTCACCAATGTGTTTTGATAGGTCCCTAGTATTACCAAAAAATAAACCTAACGTCCGGGTCCTAAAGCAAAATATTTGGGGGCAAAAACCCCCGAAATCACGATTGTTTTACATTTTGCGGTATGCTCCTTAACTATTCATTTACTCGAGGACATTATTATATAAGAAATTAAAGTAGATAAAATTACCTTTCTAAAGATATATAAAGATGTATACTTTGATGTGTTAGAATAGTACCTATGATTCAACAAAGGTTGATGTTAAAACCCTGAAAATGCATTTTTTTCCGAATTTAGTCTTTTAACTTTTTGAATAGGCATTTTCTGAAAACATTTTCGTTGCACTGTTAAAATATAAGAGATTTTCTATATAATGGTGCATAATGCTATATATCTTACTCAATTTGTGAAGGTGGTATGGTTCGACAAGGGTTCTCAATTAAACTCCATACAGGAAGGGAATCTAAGGGTCGAACTGGGAAAAAGTGTAAAAAATAATTCCTTCACCAGTGTGTTCTGATGGGTCCCTAGTATTATATATATATATATATATATATATCATATATATATATATATATATATATATATATACATACATACATATATAAACACGTCCGGTGCCCCTAGCAAAATTTTCAATGGGGCAAACGCGCCCCCCCCCTTCCCGAAATCGCTATATTGTTACATTACTCGTAAAGAATGTATTTTATCAAAATCATTATTATATACGAAATTAAAGTAGATTAGATAACCTTTCTAATGATATATAATATATATACTTTGGGGGATTAATATACCACCTATGATTCGACAAAGGTTGATGTTAAAATCTTGAAAATGCATTTTTTCCGAATTTTCTCTTTCAACTTTTTTAATGGGCATTTTCTAAAACAGCTATGCTGCACTGTTATATTATAAAATTGCCTCTATAAATTGTCTGTATAATGGTGTATAATGATGTATATTTTACTCAATTTGTGAAGGTGGTACTGCGCTGAGATAAACCATTGCATATACATTTTATTCATCTACGAAGAAAAAAGTTGTTTTTCATCAAAATGCATTTTGAATTTTTAAGCGTTTGTAAAAAAACGTTACGGCTGGTTCAGGTCGGGCCATAGAAAATGAGGCGATTTCTAATCTAAGAATTCGCTATGGTCAAGATCACTATCATCTTATCCATGGCAACTGTTATTTCAAGTGCGGAAAAAGTTTTTATTTCTCTCATGTATCGAACGTGAAAGTAGCGCACTTATGGAACTTCATTGGGAACATTTTCAAACCGTACTGCACCTCCTTGACAAATTGAGTAAAAAATACATCATTATGCACCATTATACAGTCAATATATAGAGATAATATTATATACCAATAGTGCAGTGAAGCTACTTTTAGGAAATGCCTATTAAAAAATGCATTATCAGGATTCTAACATCAACCTCTGTCGAATCATAGGTCCTATACTAATACCACAAAGTATACCCCATAGCATGTCATTAGAAAGGTAATTTATTCTACTTTAATTCCGTATGTAATAATGTTTTCGATAAAATGCATTTTTAGGAGTTAACGCGAAAATGTAAAGAAATAGTAATTTCGGGGGTTTTGCCCTTCTAAAAATTTTGCTAGGGGCCTTTGACGTTGTGGCCTTTTTTTTTTTTTTTTTTTTTTTTTGACCTATCAGAACACATTGGTTAAAAAAAATTTTCCCAGTTCGACCCTTAGATTCCCTTCCTGTATGGAGTTTAATTGGGAACCCTTGTCGAACCATACCACCTTCACAAATTGAGTAAGATATATAGCATTATACACCATTATATAGAAAATCTCTTATATTTTAATAATGCAACGAAAATGTTTCCCGAAAATGGCTATTCAAAAAGCTAAAAGACAAAATTCGGAAAAAATGCATTTTCTGGGTTTTAACACCAACCTTTGTTGAATCATAAGTACTATTCTGACAAATCAAAGAATACATCATTATATATCTTTAAAAAGGTAATTTTATCTACTTTAATTTCGTATATTATAATGTTCTCGATATAATGCATTGTTTAGGATTATAACGCGAAAATGTAAAAAAAAAATCGCTATTTCCGTTTTTTTGGGGGGTAATACTAGGTAATACTAGGGGCCTATCAAAACACATTGGTGAAGGAATTATTTGGTTACAAAATTTTTCCGGTTGAACCCTTAGATTCCCTTTTTATGTCTCTTGTCAGGAAGATGGAAATAAAATTGTAAAAGTTTAGAGCAATATAATCATGACAAACGCGTATGTTTTACAACGGGTGCGATGTGTGTGTTTGTGTTTGTTTGCGCTTGTGTGTAGAATATATTGAAAAAAAAGTTTTACACCGCTTATTTTGAAAGAACCCTTGCATTTTTACAAAGTCCCCGATAATTTCTTCACTGTTCAGTTAACTTTGTTTCAATTTCATAAAATATTAATTTTCTGTTGTGTTTTGTGTTTCGTGTTTACTAGTGGTAAATTCTTTTGTCAACATGCAATTATTTTCTTTTTAGAAGTCTGTTTCTTTGTTTGATCATTCTTATTTTGATTTGAAATGGTAGCGATTCTCTATTCTCGTGGTGTGCGTCATTCTTTTCTCCCATTTTCCTTCCGGATAAAAGATTTATTCATCGCGGCTAACATTCCGACTTTTATTCCTTTGATATCATTTCAAATCGTCCAAGGTTTTATTTGCATTACAAATGTATTTGGTCTTTAAAAATGGAAATTTATTATTGTATTTTTTTCCACTCTTTCATTCCGCCATTTATCAGAATTAAGGAGAGTCTTTTTGAACGAGTTTATTAGAATTTCTTCATTGTTAATTGTCCCGAATTTTTCCAACCCTTTTATCTTTATTAGGTTAGGGAAAAAGAGAGGGCGAAAAAAGATCGGTCTTTGGCTTGAGAATGCTCTAATTGTCCAATAAGAATGGGGGCAGTGGGTGGCAGGGAGGGGATATTAGGGGTAGGGGTAGGGACAACGTTGGCCTAATTGTGATGCACTGAGAAGGCGAGGGTCCGCTACCAACAATTTGATATGACCGTTCTCTCCAATGGCACTGGAATGGGGCTGTAAGGAAAGGGAAAGGGAAAAGAGAGAGAGAGAATTTCTTATCCTATCAAGGAAATGTCTGGGCTTGAAGAATAAAGCTAGACGAGAGAGAGAGAGAGAGAGAGAGAGAGAGAGAGAGAGAGAGAGAGAGAGAGAGAGAGAGAGAGCCTCCCTATCAATCATGGAAATATCTACTGCAGTTCTTGTACAAACGAGCAGGCAGAAGCTGTTGTCAGCATATCACATGAAAACTGATTACTTCAAAGCTGCAACAGGAGTTTTTTCTTGATATTCGAGATAATTGTTAAAACAAATTATGCACTTTTATCACCTTTTCATCATATGGATAATGAATCATTTGAAGTGTTTGAATTTTTTTTTTTCATATAAGAGTAGCAATGTAAATTTCTTTATTTTTCTATTATCGATTTTTTTAATTTATTTCTAGTTTAGATTATTCTCTCTCTCTCTCTCTCTCTCTCTCTCTCTCTCTCTCTCTCTCTCTCTTGCACAGTTTATGTTTTGATTTGTTTCCTTGTATAATAAATGGTAATGCTAACTTTGTATTAAGCAATACATTTGGATTGTATGATTTTGATTTATTTGTTGTTTAATGCAAAACAACAAATATGCGTAATTCAAACATCTGATGCTTATCTACTTCTGATTTATAAATTTTTCGTTTGAATTATATGCTATGTTCTACTTATTATGTATAGTCAGTTATGGGAATTATTGTAATATCAGTGTACAACTTAGTGATTGTTAAGCATTAACGCTTTTTTAAAAAGGAAAATGGGATTTGCCCCTCATTTTTTGTATGTAAACTTTTACCAAAGTCATTGAACGCTATCTTAAACGGCGATAATTTCTTGTACAATGCCCTTGTGATTATAAGACACACAATTCTAAATGCCCTTTTACATTTTGGCCCTGACTCACTGCATTTTGCTGAGCTTACGCTGAATAACGGCACAGACCTGTGCTTATGCTGCAGAGGCTGTGTTGGTGGGTAACAGTGTGAGGTTCATTGGAATGCATGTGTAGTTAGGCACTTTTGCCTTGTCGGCTTGATGTGTGCTGAGCTTGTGCAAATATTAGCATTCTTTATTTTTGTCTGTTGCACACCGGGATGCACTGCAAGAAGAAGCCCTCTCTCCTTCCTCCCCCTCATCTCTCTCCCACCGTTTAGATGTGGCATCTTGATAAGAGACTGAGGTTAAATATGAGTTGCAATTCTTTTTTCTTTAATGGTGTTCAACATTTTCTCTCCTTATTTTTCTCTACTAAGGGTCTTTATTTTTCATTCCGTATGCTTCAGTGAAGCCAGTTCTTCCATGTGGAGGGCTTCCAGGTTTTATTGTATCTTTTATTGCATGTGTGTATATATTTATATGTATGTATATGTGTATACATGCATATATAGTATAAATAAATAGAACATACACAAACGTTGATACGTGTGCATATATATTTTTATATATGTATATATAGTGTATATATATGTATGCGTATATAATGATATATGCGTATACATATACGTACGTTTCTGTATACCTTTCATTTATACTGTATGAATATATTTGTAATGTTACTTTAACCATTTAATTCCTCGACTTCCTCACACCTTTTGGATACGCTTGGCATGACAGATCCAGGAATCCAAATGAAGAACTCTCAAGAAACCTCAAGTCCCTGTGATGAGAGTCGAACCCACGCATGATGACTTAAGCTAGTCAGCTGGGAGAGGCGTAATGATTTAGGCATATTCATTCTAACCCCATTATACTTCTGCGTACTCTAGTAGTACATTATTGCTCAGTAGTTAGTTGACCACTGTGTTACAGCCAGGGGGTTTGAGAGCGTTGGGCAAGCAACCTCGTCCCAAATCTTAATGGAGGGTTCACCCCTAAGGATAAAGTGTATATATATATATATATATATATATATATATAATATCTATATATATATATATATATATATATATATATATATATATATATGTGTGTGTGTGTGTGTGTGTGTGTGTGTGTTGTGCGCGTGTGCGTGTATGTACATTTTTATATATACAATATGTTTGTTCATTTGTATTTTTTAAACAAGGTATTTTTTCACTTTAGTGTAGGTGTCGCTAAATGAGTAAAGCCTTCTGGTATCTCTTAGAAGTCTTTAGGGTTTAGGTTTCTAGCTTCAAGTCTTTTCTTCGTGACCCCTCCAGCAGTCTCTGGAACCCATTTACAGGGGTATGACACACTTGCCAAAGCTTTCCACTGGAGCATCTTTAACCCAGTGGCCTAGCAGATAATCCGAGTGAAATTCCACTTGGCCACACCGCCAATTTAGCTGACTGCTTATGTGTATGTATGTATGTATATTTTGTTTTATTTATGCAATTTGTTTACAAAGTAACTATGAAAGGAAGATAGAAAGTCTGATTTGAGTTTCTTGGTGCTCTAGTTTTTTATCATAGATTTATACATTTTGTAGCTGGAGGTGCCTTTAAGGTGAGAGTGAAACATAGTCCCGAAGATGCTGTGTTATTGTAAAGCAGAATTTAAAAATTATCTGAAATATTTTATTATTACGTTAAGTCATCTTTTGTTTATCTCTGCTCAGAGTATTGTTTTGGAAAGTGCAAGGAATCTAAAGACATGGCAGCATTTAGGTGGCTTAAGCTGAGACATAAAATGAGATTCTCAGGATGCGGAGCTTAAACTGTCAGACTGCGTTTTCAACCCATGTATTTACAAAGAGAGAGAGAGAGAGAGAGAGAGAGAGAGAGAGAGAGAGAGAGAGAGAGAGAGAGAACGCAACTGGCGGACGCTAATGGAGTGCTTAGAACGAGAGAGAGAGAGAGAGGAGAGACGAGACTTTCGAGAGAGAAGAGATGAGATGAGGAGAGAGACTGGACTGTGGACTGTGTGTGTGTGTGTGTTTGTGTTTGGGGAAAGGGGTTGGAGCTGCAGTTGCCCTCATGCTATTTAGTCTCGAATAAACAAAGCTTTCGTCACGAGAACACCAGATGAATAGAGCAGGTAGGGAGAAGCGGATTGCGATGCCAGTTCTAGATGCGTCTCCAGGATCTTTTCTGTCACCTGATACGGGATAATTCCTAGTGAAGCGACTGTTCCTTCCTCCTCCGTTATCATCTACGTCTATCTCCCTGCGACCTCATTCGCTAAGCAATACTTGTGTGAATGGAGGTTCAGTTTGTGCACGGTTTTTATTTATCCATGAAATCGTACTGTTTATGAAATCACGTGCGTATACTACTTATCAAGATTTTAAGTAATGTACTATTGTTTACTTAGACTGTTAGATCTTATTATATGTCAGCCTTTCCGATGGGAAATTTTGCTTTGTTTATTTTTCCGTATACAAATACGCAGAGATGGAAGCAAGAACACTAAAAGCTTTATACGAAGACCATCTCTCTAGGGTCTTAAGAGGAACTCCTCCGATTGTTGCCGAATGTCTCTGTCTGCTCGCGTTCTCCCCCGCGCCAGAGTTCTTTACGGTCAGTGAGTTTACATAACTTCGGTTGTTAAAATCTTTTGTGACTCTATTGTTACTTTTATCTCGTACTCAAGATGTATTGCTTACCGGTTATAGCTTTTGAATAACATTGAGAGGGAAATCTAAATCTTTATTACTGTAATAAATTTACTCTCATAATCCCTTTGTAATTTTTCCTTTACACATACTCCAATCTTTGAAGATGAACAACACTACTGAATAGAAGACTATGGCTATAGAGACCTCTCCAAGCACTGGTTAAACAGATGCATTGAAACGCAATTAGAACGTGAGTGGATTGAGTTATAAAGACAACGGCTTTAATCTCTGTCCTTCACAGCTGTGTCAAGAGGATGAAAATTGAACATCTGCCATTCAAAATAGGAGGATAAGAAAAAGCGACCTAACAACAAAGACAATATTTTACTTCATAGAAGAAACATTACGCGTGATGACAGGCCCCATCGAATAATGTATCAGTCGTGAATTGTCTTATGACAGCATAAATCAAGAGTGAAAGACGTGCGTAAGTAGAGTGGGTAGACATTAACTATGGTGGTAAAGCTTTGGAGACAAAGCCCATGAGGAATGGGCGTGGGATGCCTAGGATTGGGGTTAATGGCTTTGTCTATGGGATGTGCGTGGTAAGATGGCCCCATACTTTGCACTGACTTGGCATGCCCTAGTTTAGAGACGCATTCGATATTTGAAGTTTGGAATGTTTACATGTTTAAATTTAACGTCGCCAGGACAATCCATGTGTTTCCCGTGAAGGAACAGATGAAGCATCTATGCCAGATAGTTTCCGAAAATGTAATGGACGAATATTGTATGATGGTTAAATTACTGATGTACATGTGTCTGAGCATGTAGCGAGTTTTTCGACGTAAAAAGGAAGAATCGGTTTTATGCGTAATATAGCTATACGTACAGAATAATGCAGATTTGCTGTTTTAAGAATATGCATTCTTAGGATAAGTATAAGAACTCCTTTGTTATCAGTTGTATGTAATGCTATTTGACAGTTATGAACGTAATTCATGTACTGTTGCTTCTCTTTTTTTCTTCTTCCAATTTTTCGGTGATTATTTGGGATGATGAAATCGATTTCAGCAAATTTGAGGAGAGAGTGCATGGTAAGGAAAGACCAATTACGGTTTAGCGAAGGAGAGAAGAACAATTCTTATTCCTTATAGGATTTTAGAAAGGGATGAAGAAGAAACCAATTTATATATTTTATAAACTGTGTGAAGGGAAGGATTAGTTTGTGCACACAATGACAGCCCAAAAAAAGCTACCCGACAGTGGAAGGAGGGGCGCGCCCCCAGTGTGAGTGCGTTTGGACCTAGTGGACGGCAACAGTGGGGGGTATACAGTACGTATAAAAGCAGGAACTGACGACGACAACTTCGTGGGATGGAGACCCATAAATTCGCCTCCAGTAGTTTACTGTTATTTCCGGTGTGGCGGGTGTGATGTCTGCCGGATATGAACTGTGTCTGTCCAAACGGCCGGTAGCGGCGCCGCCAGGATCCTATTCCATGTTTGGAACTCTCCCTACTCGTCCCTTTCCATACCAAGTATTGGAAAAGTGGAGACCTTCCAAAAAAAGATTCCTGCCACACTATACCCACATTTCGACGTTATAACTCCCCCTAGCCCCTCCAACTTCGGCTCCCATATCTGTGGCATCATGGAAATTTTCCGCCAAAGAGAGGCTACTCGTAGCGAAATTGGAGGAACGGAAGCGATGTAATATAAACGTAAGATTTCAGGGTGGGCATTTTATTATTGGAGTCTCATTCATCATCGGCATCGTATGGTATATAGAGAAATTTTGTTGGGTTTTTGGATTATATATTATTTATATATATATATA
>NC_087200.1:158951253-158971253 GCF_015104395.2 Macrobrachium nipponense
CAGATTCATTCAACCCCGGAGTAAACACCGAAGAGAGGAGATACGCTTCTGTAGGTGCGTAAGCAAGAATTTGGAAGGCCATCCGATTGAGGCCTTTGACCTTCGCTCACCTGTTTCTTGAGGCCATTTGAATTTGGTGTGAACCTAGAAGCGTCTTTAAAACCTGTTCCGCTTGGGCCGTCTTTATCGATGAGTTCCATCTCGGAAGCGAAGAGTGTGACACTTGATTTTCCGCAAGGATTCTCGAGATCTGGGAACCCACTGCACTCCCTCACGCACACACACACACACACACCATTTTGACGTGGCGTATAATTTGCTACATATGTTATCTTACTGATGCGTCGTACTGTGAAATGTGAAATTAATTAGAACAAAATACGTTGTCCATATTCGCTTCCAGATGGGTATTTGTCATTTTTTTTTGCACATGCGCATCTTCGTTACATTCATGAGCACTTGCGTTTGTTGATGTGTATAATCATTAGTTAAACGCTAGAGAAGATGAACCTACATTAAGAATGCTCCATTGTTAATTCTTTAGTTGATGAGTGTATATGTAGAATTCTCCAGCGTTAATTCTTTAATGCTTCGCTCCATGGGGAGAACAAATTAGTTGGAGTAAGAGTAAGCCCGTCAGAATTGTCTGTGATGAATAGCATGCCATAATTAATGAAGTGGAGGAATATGGAGTGAACATTAGGCGTTAAAGGGAAGAAAGATGGACTCAGCTCTTGATATTACAGGGAAGAAATATGGAATGGACGTCAGAAGGTGAAGGTTAAGAATATGAAATAGTCATTAACCGATGAAATTTTGACGAACAAAGTAGATGTTAAAGAGAAGGAATATCAAACGGACAGTAGAAGTCAGAAGTGTCAAAAGCGAGGCGCTTCGTCAAGATATCTAGCTGGTATAACATAAATTCGTACTGTCAATGTCTTGATCAAAATTAGTGTAGCCTACCTCTGTATTGTAGAGCCACACATGCATTTACGATGTAGATGTGTAACGTTTGTATACTTGATTATAGTAGCATATTCATTTCTAATCAATGAGGTTAGTTTAAATGCTCTAAAAGCAAATGCAAGTAAGAAAATATTTTAATATTAGTCTACAGTAATCTAGCTATTAAGCAAGGGAGCTAAGTTATTTGCAGTGACCCGTCGTTAAGTATGCATTCTGACACTAAAAGCATTTTCGACCGCCCTACTTCAATATTTATAGGCTGCGAGTCTAGCACTGCAATTGCTGTACGCCTCCTCTTTTTGGTCCCCGTGGTGCAGTGGTAGTTTGCTCGGCTCACAAATCGACCTCACAACGACCTAGGAATGGAACGATATACGTGAGGTCCTTAAAAATCATGTATCCTTCGTGGCCTTAGAAGTGAATTTGTACCGTGCTTTTTAATCAGCTGTTGAAGATCCCGAGAGAGAGAGAGAGAGAGAGAGAGAGAGAGAGAGAGAGAGAGAGAGAGAGAGATCAGTAATGATGTGTAGTCAGTACTCCGTCTAAATGTATACCATCGTTTCAAAATTGAATAAATAGATAAATAGACGGGTGACACGTACAAGGTAATGCTGACCTCGCCATAGTGAAACCATTCATATTATACCCGTGCTATATAGTAATTATTCAGTGGACATGTGACTTTTTTTTATTTATGAATACTAACCCATAAAAATCGCATAATATCCAATTCTCTCTACCTTGGGTAAAACTTAAGGGAAATTACAGTTGCTTAGTTAGTGCTTGTACACCGGCCAGGTTTAGAAACAACGATAGACAGTGACTTTTACCACCCTGGCCAGCGAAGTGCTTATCAGTTATAGTCAATTCCCCTTAGGGGTAAGTTATTGCCAAGGTATAGTGAATTCGACTTTAAACGATATTTATGGTTTAATGTTTGTGTTATGCATATTATACTACATGAGTATTATATATGTACCCATATATACATATATATGTGTGTATATATCTACAATATATATATATATATATATATATATATATATAGAGAGAGAGAGAAGAGAGAAGAGAGAGAGAGAGAGAGAGAGATTTTGTCAGTTATATACATTGAGTTTTATACTCATGAATATTAAGTCATTAATATCACTTAATTTCGGTATTATACCGTGGGAATAACTTACACCTAAGGTGAACTGTAATTAGTAAAGTCAACCGTCTATACTTGTCTAAATCCTAATGCACAGGTTCGATTCTTGGCAGGTGAAGATGCATATATTAGTTGAAATCTAAATAGGTGCAAAATTTATCCTTAAGGCGACGAAAATTAAATTTTAACTGATATTGTGGCTTGATACTTGAGAACATAAGTCACGTGCGTGACTATATATCATATATATATATATATATATATATATATATATATATATATATATATGTATATATATAGATGTATATATATATATATTATATATTCTCAAGGAAGCAAGGGAGAAGAATTCTGGTAATTTAAAAGGCTTTATTGAGCGACGTTTCGGGGTCCAGCCCCATCATCACGGCTGTAAAAATGATAAATACACATAAAACATGATAAAAGACTCATCCTAATAACCAACATACATTTAAAATTCCCAGAAAACCTACTACAATGCTAAGAAAATAACCATCTCAAGTGAATGGAAGAAGACTCGTGACCAGAAGAAGAAGGAAAGGTTCCAAGTAAATATAGTTATGCCAGGTAAAGAGGGGTAGCGGTAGTTTGGTTGTTTAACTATATTTACTTTGAACCTTTTTTTGTTCTTCCGTTCACTTGAGATGGTAATTTTCTTAGCATTGTAGTAGGTTTTCTGGGAATTTTAAATGTTTGTTTGTTATTATGATGTCTTTTTATTGTGTTTTATGTGATTAATCCTTTTTACAGCCGTGATGATGGGGCTGGACCCCAAAACGTCGCTCAATAAAGCCTTTTAAACTACCTGAAGACTTCTCCCTTACTTCCTTGAGAATATATCTCGAATGACTGCTGTTTTCCTGTTATTTATTTATATATATATATATATATATATATATATATATATATTTATATATATAATATATAATAATATATATTTAAGATATAAAACATAGTATATAGTGTGCGTAATGTATATGTATATATATGATATTGATTATATATACTTTATTAATAATATATATATATATATTACTAATATAGACTACACATACTTTATATATATATATATATATATATATATATATATATATATATATACACACACACACACGCAAGAGTGTATATATGTATGTTTTGTGTAGTAGATTGCACATATTCATGTTTTTTAAACGTATATTTAACCAGCCTTTGGGCATTACTTGTTGAGTTCCAGCGTCGGTTCTGCAGCACGTGGAACAAGCGAGCTGGGAACCATTAGCGGTGAGGTTAATGTTTCTAGTTAACTGACCATTACGGAATGGCCAGGCCGCTGGTAAAACCACCTCCCTTCAAGGACCATTTCGCACCTGCTTCTAAGTCTCAGAGTAGAAAATTGTCTCTTCTTTTCGACTTAGTTTGTGATGATTAATTGTAATTTAAATAGGATGAACTTGTTTACACTTGATCTTTTCAACGGTTCCTAGATACATACATAATAGACCCATACATATATATATATATATATATATATATATATATATATATATATATATATATATATATATATATATAATGATAAGTCAATCTACACAACACACATTAACGGCGATGAAAGAGAGGGCCGACAACCTCAAGGACTTCACGTACCGTCCCGAAGCTCAAATGTAGGTACCTTGATTGTGGACATTTAGATAGCAGCTTGTGCTCAGAAAGACTAGCTCTGGGCTGGACGACAGCTAATCAGAAACGCATGTCGGAGGCCATTTCCCGTAGATTACTGTATGTGTTTTCTGTTACACCCAGAAAAGCGCTTATTTATGCACATTCCCTTTTATGTAGTAGATCGTTTATATTGCTACCTACCCTTGTGGTTTGTATGCTTGGTTGATACATACTTGTAAATGAAAGTTCCGAAGAAAATTCAGTAATTGTTCTTTACGAAGTACAATTACTGAATTTTCTTCGGGTGTAACAGAAAACACAATTAAATAGATTATTCAAATGCTCTAGACAAAAATAAGAGCAAAGCAGTAAATATATACCATGCAAACTCGATAAATTAATTAGTCAATTTCACGCCAACTTGAAGTCACCTTGATGCCACATTTTGCATAAATTGTTGCAAAGATCAACTCTTGAGGTTACTTTTTAATTCTTACCTTTGGTATGGTTTCATATTAATGTGGTAAATTGTTCAAGCATCGATTTATCTTATGGTGAAACGGTCAGTTATTTCCTGATCAGTTTTCTTTTTTCTGGCAGGGAAAGGCTTCTGAAAAATGGATGATTTGCGCTCTTATATGACTGAAGAGGTGAATGGTTTTAATCGGGTTAAATATTTGGGAATATTTATTTTTGCATGAATCATTTCATCAATTGGAAGGGGTAGGGAGGTACAGAGATAGAGATGATGATGTATTACATACTTTACGGTGCGTGACTGGTGAAATATTCGTGTTTTAATGTTCTGCTGATTGCAATCTTTCAGGAGGAAGCAAAAGAGCATAGCGTGCGATCCAAAGTAACCAGAGCCTTTATGACTGTTCGTCCAATAATTAAAGCATAATTCCATAGAAAATTTGTAAATTCACAATTAGCAGAAGAATTAAGAGATTGTCATAAGTGGAGACTGTATTTTAACACAGATACCGGGGTTCGAAGGTCTACGAAGAAATGTATTGTTAGAATGACGTAGTGCTATTATGCAGCAATGTCCAAAGAATGGACTTTTGATATTGTTATGCAGGAAGCGGCAGAGTCCATGCATGATAAAGATGAGTGGTGTAATGTGTATGGGGTGAGGGGAGATCACAATGTTGCAAAAGTATTCGAAAGTATCTCTGCATGGTTCCTCTCATGTTTCAACAATTAAAGGATTATTGCGTCAACGTCTGTTACCTTACTTATCTCCAGAGCACTCCTCGTTGAAGGAAAACGACTTAGCGATGGAAACACCCATTTAATATATAATAATTAGATATTTATATAATTCTAACTATATCAATTATATTATATACATATATATAATTATATATATATATATATATGTGTGTGTGTGTGTGTGTGTGTATTTATATATGTATGTATGTGTGATACACACACACACACACACACACACATATATATATATATATATATATATATATATATATATATATATATATATATATATATATATATATATATATATATATATATATATATATATATATATATATATATATATATATATAAAGTTAGTTTCGTTATCCATATGATTTCCCGCACATCAAGGGTTAACGAAAATTGGAACGTTGTAAAATCAAGGAAAACAGCTAAATCCGTGTGTTTGCATATAAGAGCCATACATGAAATGAGACCAGAGATTTGGAGTATTTTCATAGCGAGAATTCAGACAACTCGAATAGAAATAAAGTTGCTCTCCACATTGTAGCTCTCTCTCTCTCTCTCTCTCTCTCTCTCTATCCAATTAATTATAAGCCACTGAACTAGTACGTACTTTGGAAGGCTGTGGAAAATAATTTTTATCGGAGATGGTTTAAGTAGGTTCAACGTAAGTAGCTGGTCCTCGTTGTTGTTAACATTTCCTCCTTACTCTTGATTATTAGCATTCATACGAAGGTAATTTTGTATCCTCTGTTGGAGGTGATATGTTTACAGCCGTTGTTTATTTGTTGTTTATTTGTAAGTTCAGAATGCAACAGGCATGAAGCTCGGTTATGCAAGTTTGAGCATCAGTTTTGCCGTGCGGGAGCATTAGAAAGTACTTCTTGTTTATAATACTGTAGAGACCTTATAGAACTTGTAAATCTCTTTGCACCATTGGTCATCTGTTCTTTCTCGTTAATAAAGATGTTTAAAAGATTTGGATTTGTAATGATAAAGAAAATGTCTAAATCAGATAAATTGTCATCCAGGTTTCAAGAGGAGTGGTGATTTAGTAACGATTTAAAACATTAAATCATTGTAATAGTATTGGTCACCCTTTCTTGGTTCAGTGTGTGTGTGTGTGTGTGTGTGTGTGAGCCCATTAAGGAGGAGGATCGGGTATATTATAAAATATATACATATAATCAGCCTGCGTTCTGCGTCCTCGTATGTAGCATATGTACTTGATTAATTGCCACATCAATCTCAACAGAGAAGGTAGCTCGTGTTTCATCTATTATTAATTTAACTATCATTGTACATGATAACAGAGAGAAGAGAGAGAGAGAGAGAGAGAGAGAGAGAGAGAGAGAGAGAGAGAGAGAGAGAGAGAACCGCAACCAGCAGCTGATGTGGGAAAGATTATTTTTATACGATTATGAATTGAAAATGAAGCCATCTTGTTAATGCTTGGTATTTTTCCACTGTTGGACTTCCTATAGTCGGACCGTTTTTACCATAAACAGAAATAAGATTAGACTCCCATTAGCAGCTAAGCGCGGTTTTTCACGAATAGCTAGTTAGAACTGGAGAGAAAAATAATAGGTAATGCATAATCTAATTGTTCATTTTTATTTCTTTTACTTTTTTAAGCGTTGTCGAGTCGTTATCGTATTCTTACATTATTACTTGATGTGTGTTGAACCGTTTCTCGGACTTCACATGTCATATTGCTTCTTGAATTGCATTTTTGGGACATTTAACGTGAAGATTGAGGTTAGATAGAATAGACGAGAAGAGGTTAAGCGATTCATAAAGGGGCCACCACATGAAAATTCATAGAATTGAGGAAACAATATCGAGTGGGAAAATAAAGAGACAAAAAATAAAGTCTACTACACAGATATTGAAGATTACTGAGCAGTTACCTACCCAAATAATATTTTCGACTGAGAATAATATTCTTTCCCATCGTAGGAGGCTTCTATAGAGAGTGAGCAAAATTGATTTTCCGGGACGGCTGGGGAGCGGGAAGGGGACATTCAAGTAAGCCAGGCTGGAGTGTGAATGTTTAATAGTAGAGTTGTATTATGATTAGGAATTTAGTTGAGACCAGAGGGTCTTGCGCCAGCTGATCTTTCAAATTTATTGGATTCGGCGGCAGGAAAATGAAATGTACACATCATTATACCATCTACAAAAGGTCATTATCATGTATTGCTTCTTTATTTATGATTATCATTTAAGAGAGTGCATGGAATTTTAGAGAGAGTGAGGAAAAACTGTCAGAAGATAAAAAATACGAGCTTATTTTATATATCTTAAAAAAAAGTTTTGTGTCAAATTACGATGGATAACATTAATAAATTTCAGGGGAAATTCATATTGTCAAGGTTGAGCTAAACTGTGATTTGGGTCTAACAAAATTATGTAATTGTTCTTAGGTCGTTTCGTCCCCAAGTTGTAATTCAGCGAGATATATATATATATAATATATATAAATATCCTTATATATATATATATATATATATTATATATATAATATATATATTATTTATTATATTTATTTAATTAAATTAAAATATGTCAATATATATCATATATATATATATATTTGTATATATTAATATATATATATATACTTTTTATATTTTTTTTTATTCTAGAATATATATGTTTATGTATTATAAATATAATGTACATATATAGTCAAAATACTTGTTTATATGAATTTTTAAAATATACTTTTTTATTTTAATTTTTACTCTCTCTCTCTCTCTCTCTCTCTCTCTCTCTCTCTCTCTCTCTCTCTCTCTCTCTCTCTCTCTCTCATCATGCTGATAATGAGGTCTCCATATTGATGTGGTAACAGTGCCTTGAAATTTGCTCGTAAGTTTCATGGTAGGTCAAATGTCAACTCCTATTGTCAATTGTAATTCAGGAGGTCATTTTACAGGAAGCGTTATTCTTCTCTCTCTCTCTCTCTCTCTCTCTCTCTCTCTCTCTCTCTCTCTCTCTCTCTCTCTCTCTCTCTCAATTTACCCTGTTGCGACAATCACTCAGTGTGGGCAACTTCAAAGGAGACGTAGAAGCTAACGATTTTCTTGTATACTTGCCGTAATCATAAGTCCATTTACTCTCTCTTACTAATTAGGTGCGTCTCTCTCTCTCTCTCTCTCTCTCTCTCTCTCTCTCTCTCTCTCTCTCTCTCTAAATTAACTGCAGGACACGTAAGTAATGAAGTCTTTGATTTTGACCCGACCTCTTGACACTCTCCCTCTACATTATGTGGTCTTAATGATCATTTCTTTATTTGTCCCGTGATTATAAGTTTTAATTACCGACCTATATCATTTTGTATTATAAACAGATTGGAAAATATTGACTACGTCTCACGTGAAAGCCTGCTCTGCTGAGACAGTTGATTTATTAATATCGTTATTTCATCCGCCAACGTAGTTGTGATTTTTGCTCGGGCTGTTTCTTGATTGTTAACAGTTTTTTTTTGTCCGAAACTTTGACCAGATGTGGGATTCGTGACTAGCAACAAGTGATTAGCATTTGGAGAGAGAAATCAGAGAGTACCTCCTTGGGAGCAGAATCTATTCCAGGGTGAATTGTCCAACCTTGCTTCAAATGTGTTCCAAGCTTGAAAGGACTGAAGCGCAACGGAACATCGTCGTAGAATTTGGAAAGCATATTTTAATCATTAGTTCTGCAAAGAAAGTCTAAAACTTGAGTTTATGTCTCCTTTTGCCTAGTAAGATTCCGTTTGGATCTTAACAACTAACCCTTTTATGGTCGACAAAACTTAGCACTTGGGGTTTGCGCTATCTGTGTGTTTTTTGTTTGTTATGTTGCTCAGGTCGAAATACCATTTTTTGTGGACGGCTAGGGTATGCATTGAAGTATGTTTGATTAGAGGAATGTGTTGCATATATGTTAGAAATTCGTCACGTATGCCTTAGATGACAAGCCTAGAATTTTAGTATGTCCTTTAGAACAAAATGCAGTCAGTGAAACCTAAGAATACTGTCCAATGGATGATACAAATAAGGGCAAACGCTCTGCTTAATACATTCGAATACGCTGGAACCACTTTTAAATCGATATCCGACTGGGAACGAAAGGTCGGAAGGAAAATATAAAAATAAAACCAAATAAGCAAAGTGAGGATATCTTCAATTGTTTCTGAGATTACTTTTCTTAGAACCACCGAGGTTAGCGTGTAAAAATGTACAACGTAAGGTCTAGGGAGCATGAAGCCTGTATTGAAGAAGAAAAAGAGAAGAAGAACAGAGTTTGTGCTGGTTTTTGTCGTTGGCGTATTTACGTTCTTATGTACTACGTATGACGCATGAGAGCGTGGTATGTGTATGTATGTTTCTTGTGCGAACAATGATAAGACTGATCCAAGGGAGGTGGGATGGGGTTACCCCCTTAACCCCTCAACACGCTATGTCAGGACACGCGATGTATACATATAACCTCGCTCCCCTTCTCCCATCTTCCTTCTCTTAGAAACTTTGTCCTTCTCTCCCTTGCTTTGTTGATCCTTCCTCTCCTATATCCTCGTTCTTTAGTATGCTCTCTCTCTCTCTCTCTCTCTTTTTCTTCACTTGCTTTCTCTTCTCCGTGAAACCGAGGGGCCTGATATTCTAAAACATTTGCCTGTGAAGCTGGTTTCAGCTAATATAGCTGATTTTATATGTCAGGGCGGAAGACCGGGGAGAGTCTCAAGGGGTTTGGGGGTTGGGGGCTCGGTGGGGGACCAAGTACGACCTGGAAGGAGCTAATTATGGCAGCGCTACCACTAACACCCCTCCCTTCCCTGTGTGTTTTAAAGTCCTCATCAACTGCCCTTTTTCAAGAAAGAAGGTCAAGATTTGAATACATGACGTACCACACACTGTGGTTGGAGATTAATTTCTCTCCTGTAATGACTAGATTTTGAGACGATTGTGACGCACATTCCCGACTGGCTGTTGTCCAGGATTTTATCGTGTCGTCTTCTAGGTCCTTTTGTGAGTGTTGATTTTTTTACGTTTTCGTATAGATTTTCTTATTTGATGTTTTTCTGTAGCAGCGTACCTTTTTTATATTCATGCATAAAAAACGTAAAATACATTAACTGCTCATCTGTTGCCCTTACAAAGTTCAATTGGGAATTTCTTAAATTTGGTGAAATAGATTTTATTCTTCTCATTGTATACGATTAATTTATGTCGTAATATAGATAGATAGAAGCGTGTAAGTGACGGTAAAAGTACATTTATAGAAATATTTAATTAAAGTAGACCTAGAGGCTATGTTACTTAAGCTCACATTAATGAGGAGACCCCCATTATTTCTAGTTCTTGTAATGGAGAGGTAGAAATCCCCGGTCACATCTAAGGAAACCAAGTTCAGTCTCCAGGTCGGGGAAAGGAATATTACCGTTGACTTGAGCGATTTACTATGTGCAATGTTTTCATTCGAATGTTGCAGGTCACATATGGTGCCTGGAGAGATAAAAATGAGAAAAAGCAATTGACGCGATTGATAGTTCACAAGGGCCAGGTACTCTCTCTCTCTCTCTCTCTCTCTCTCTCTCTCTCTCTCTCTCTGGCACAGCATTTTATTGACACCTAATCTAGCACAGTATTGTGCCTAATGCAGGTGCTTCTACCTCCTTAAATAAACAATTGTCACTGTGCAGGCCGGGGTGTAAGGCTTTACTTTGGGTAAATCTGAACGAAACTGCCTCTACTTTAAAATTGCTTGTTTTGGAAACGACCACTGACTAAGGGTGGCCTACCCCTTGTGAACAGAAAAAGTGAAAAATATGGACCTTAAGCAAATCTCCATAAATATTGCACAAAAGGGCAGAAGGTAAACGCATTATGTCCACTACAAGTATAATTCATTTAGGTAATCAGAAGAATAAAATTACAGGAGCTCTCACTTGCTCCGTGGCACTGTATAACCTAAAAGCACTAAATCTAGTGAGAACGCATGGTGCATAGAACAAGGAAAGAAATCTTAATAATAATAATAATAATAAACAAACACGCGAGGTGGAGCACTGTAAGCAAAGATTACTCCCACTGAAATCTCAGGAATACTATCCCAAGAATGGCACGGACAGTAAATGTTAGGTGGCACTCAGGACCTATAGAAGACAGCGCACAACGGTGGCGAAGTCTATACGAATCTGCAAAGCAGGCAACGTTGTAACACAAAGACTAACAACTGGAAAGCTAAGTAACTGATCAATGCTTAAATGAAACTATGCAGAATACTAGATATATCAAATATTAAATGACATGCTAATATAACGAAATTAATGTATTAGCCCTGGAACTTTAGGGTTTTGATGTGAAATAATTAGATAATAGCTGAAACATTGCACCAATGTAGAGATTATGTGACATGAACAACATATCAAAAGTCCCATGGCCTTCCACGCTTGCGTTAGTCGCCATATTGGAATTCACTTAAAATTGAAATGTCTCGTAAAATAATAGTTTCATCGAAAAATATTACTGATTAAAATTTGTTCAGAACGTAATTTTTGATAGGAAGGAGTAGTTATTTATCATTGTAAATAAACAGAAAATCAACATGGGAAATGGCCAGACAAAACAATCAAACAGTAACTTTTATTTTTTTAATTAAGAGATGGCCTTACTTTATTAGCGTTCCACTCAATTACTGAACAGAATGTCTTTATATACATTGTTGCATTATGTACTAATAAGCTCGGAGATTACAGGGAGAGAAATATATACAGTCACATAGGATGGATGCGAAAGTATGAGCTTTTCTATATTAATGACCTATAGCACACAAATATTTTGTGTACGATTATTTAGTAAATATTTTGTTATTCCAACGTCTAAACCTTAAACTAAAATGATAGAAAAAACTATTTAAATTGAGGTAACAAAGAAATATGCAAAATGAAACGCACATACACGTTAGGAACTACATGTTTGTTTTAAATTCATTGGCAATAAACATGCCATGAAGGTACTAATGAGAGTAATTAAAATGGAATTAATTAATTAATTAATTAATTTTTAATCCTAGGTAAATACCACACAAACTGAGCATACGTACATGCTTCTCAATATACTATTCAATTCATCTTCTTCCTCAAATAGTTTGAATTTTCTCATCCAGGTGCAAGGCGACAACCTTTGCGGTAAGTACAGCTGACTTAAGTGTAACAGTTCATCTGGAGCTGGAGGACTAATAGAAGCTATTGGTTTCAGTGCAGTCCCTCAAGACTCCCATCCCCATTCAACTGGATTGAGATGGTTGCCATGCCAATTTTATAGTGCAAGCACACCCTAAAAGAGTGCAAGCAAGCTGCCTCACCTGTTGGTGGCAATATAGAGAGATTAAATACAAATTCGACCGACGTTTTTGCTACTGTTCTCTTGTATTCACAAAAGTGATACCAATCCAAGGTTTAACATCTGTCAGCTTTCACTGCTCAGCACACAGAAAGGAGGAAAGCTTCACAAGTTCTGGCCACTTCATCTTGCGATGCTGCTGGGTTGTTAAATACCGAAACTTTGTAATACATATCTTTCCTATTCTTCAAGATATTAAATGCCTTATTTTTCCCATTCCCATACATAGCTGATGTTGTGTCACAACCAAGCTAATGATTATGGAGGTATACCAAATGTCCAGACTACACATACACACACACACAGTGTAGATATATATATATATATATAATATATATATATATATATATTATATATATATATATATATATATATATATATGTGTGTGTGTGTGTGTGGTGTATGTATATATATATATATATATATATAGATATATTTGGTGTGATATCTATATATATATATATATATATATATATATATATACTACTATGTGTGTTTATGTACATTATGTTTGTATGTTTATGTATTAGTACTTTTATTTAAATTACATTGCTATTTACAGCGCATAAAATAAATTTATGATAATAATTTCAATAGTATTTCAATTTTCCCTGTATAAATAGGAAATTTTGTGTACAAAACAGTTGAAAATTGTACTCTGACTTGGCAGCAACGAAGGTTTAATGACCTATTCTGCTTTAACGTATCATAGACCTAATATATACTAGACTTTATACCACTAGACTATGGAAGATGTTGTGTATGCAACATAGTTACTTTTTACCTTTGTAAACTCTTGTTGCATAACTTGAAAAATTAATTGCTTTACAGGTCTGAGCTTATATACCCCAAGGAACAACTTAAGGTGTGTAAGCGAAGTATGTCCAGCAATCTCTCGTACAGCGATATTGGTTGTCTCGTACAGGTAGTTTTTTTTTTATCTATAAGAGGGGATAAGTTAACATATACTATTATTCCATGTCGGTCTGCATATCCATTCTCGGTTAATTAAACCAGTCACCAGGGTAAAGTTTCAATTCATTAAATAAACAATCGTGTTATTCAACTATAACTCAATTCAGATTCTCCTTTTTCGCTGGGGTTTTCCAATTTCTGCTGCAAGAGCGCAGCCTCTAGCGTCATCACTGAACGGAGAGGCCATGTCCTCATTCTACCATGCGTTGGCAAACTGAAGTGAATTCAAACGTCAGTGGGCAACGCAGATACCGAAGTCAGAACGGAACCTGATCCTCTGGTCGTATCGTCTATGGGGCCCTTGAGACTTCAGCATACTGGAGCAGGTTGCCATGGCGTCAGCCTAGGGCGTGACACCGCTCCGTCGGGCTAACTGCTGTGATAACTGGGTAGGGTGAAATGAGATTTTGTAGGTTGTTTGTTGTTGCAGATTAAACCAGCCTTGTGCTGGCAGCATACCAGCCCATATATATACCCAGTTCGGGTGTTGCCGGAAGTGATTTCTGTCAAAACTGGGGCGACGTTCTTTGGTTCTTTGGTCTCTGCCGCTAATCCTACCGGGTACCTGAAAAGATTCATTGAAACATTGGCAGAGAAGGGTATGGAGCAGAGAGTACAGAGAGGTGCTAATCGAGTTTGAGAGGGTGCGGCTTGGGGGCAGAGATGCAGGTGGGAAGCATTGCCTCAAAAAAAAAAGAAAAAAAAAAACGCGCGCGCGCACACACACACACAAAACAAGAATAGGGTGCGAGGTCAGGTCATGTAGACCACACGTTTGAGGGTACGTATTCCAACGAATTTTAGGCCTGATCTCTACAAGTGACTCGTGAAATTTGACTGGGAACTTTGCACAATGGCGGTGAGTGGGCAAGGCCCCGTAAGTCTGCTACCTTCCTCGAAATTGTAAGTGTTATCGGCCTAAGGCCGGTGCCTTAATTGGATTTGAGACAGTGATGGCCGAGACGAGTTCATGACATGTAATAAATCAAAACTGAAGACATTAAAATGACATTTTCATGTTATCGTCTTCCGGACGTCGTTAAAGAACAATAGGGATAAACGATGAGTCAAAATATCTCGCAAGTTATAACAACACGTTTTGCTTTTGCTCTATAAGTTCTTCTAAAATCGTTCCTCTATTTCCCCACGTTTCTGTCAATTTCTCCCATGTTTAAAATGAGAAAAAAGTATATGACAAGTGTAAGAAGGATGCTTGTTACACAATTAAGTATTACACTTTGAGGTGGCTAATGTAATAATTATATGTTTATCTCAGTAAAGTCCAACTTTTCTTTTCCAGCGATGCCCAAGCTTCCCTGATTAAATAGGCAAATGAACATTGACTGCGATGCAATCTGCAATGCCTAAATTGTTCGGTTTGGCGACTTGATCAATCTACCACCGAGCTGCCGAAATCTCTCCCTCCTTCGGTTCCTCGGTCTTTTCGTTTCTTTCGATTGAGAGCGGAGGTCTGTGTCTTCTTCTGGAATAAATCCTGAATGGTTTCCATGTTTGTTTGGCCTCTTTCTTTCGAGCGTGGTTAGATGAAATCGTTTGATTGCCAGTCCCGTTTCCCTCCGTATAAATATGCACATATAGAAGGGCGTTTTTGCTTTAATTTAATTTCGTAGGATATTCATTCTGACACTGAGCTTTCGGTTTTGTTGTTTCTGTAAAAGACGAAAAGAAATAGGGAACTGCAATAGTTACAGTCACCGACCCTGTTGAAAAACAGTCTTGTTTACAGCAGCAAATTGGGTGGACCGGGAGAGGATTCGCCTATAAATGTCGTTCAGCCATTGCCATTTTAGGCAATTAGAGGAAAATCTAAAGGTGTGCGCTTTGGTTTTTGAACTTATATTGCCACACACACACGCGCGCAGAGAGAGAGAGAGAGAGAGAGAGAGAGAGAGAGAGAGAGAGAGAGAGAGAGAGAGAGAGAGAGAGAGAGCTAGTATAAGAGTTCATGTGCAGATACATAACTGCCGGCATGGATACCTGTTTGCATTATGCATTCAAGAGATCAGTTTTTAAAGATGCTATGTCATGCCAAAGCAGATATTACATTATAATCTCGAAAGAGTAGAATTCTGTACATTCAGACTCTGACGAACCAACGGAGTAAATGAATCGTGTTCCAAGTTTCTAAGTCATTTGCTGCAATGGTTCATGTTTTGTTAACAGAAATCCAAGTCTTGTAATTAATAATTCTCCGTTTTCGTAATCCCAACTCGCATCATAGACAGAAATATAAACGAATAAGAAAAATATCTTCGTAAGAACTAACAAATCAATCAATCAATCGTTCAGATGCCTTAATACTGGTCATAAAGCTTTTGATTGACCGGAAACTTGTCAGTTGACCGCGGAAGTTAAATGGAACTTACTTGAAACTGATTGTTTTTAGAGATTGTGGAATATTTCTCGAGGAAGAGAAATATTCCACAATCTGTTATAACTAATCTTACGGAATATTCATTACATTTAGACCATATTAAATCCATCTCCATACTTTTAGTATTAATTGTTATCAACTATCGCTTTTATTTATATTTACGTATTTTCAATATTTTCTTCAGTATATCATTACATTGTTCGCATATCTTTGATCTTTTTTCATCAGCTGTCATTTGTACTTACAGACTAATATTTTTTTCTCTCTCTCTTTGCTCGTACAGGTAAGAAACTTGAATGCTTGCATAGGGGATTCGGCCTCTTCCCCCGTCTCCTTAAAAACTTAGAACAACAAGCGTGTGACCTTCGCAGGTGAGCTGGTTTAATATATAACCGGGATGCGGTTTTCAGAGGTGAGCTCCTAGTTTCAATTAGTAGAAGAGGATTGTATTTTGTAAGAGCTTGTGGAGGTCTCTCTCTCTCTCTCTCTCTCTCTCTCTCTCTCTCTCTCTCTCTCTCTCTCTCTCTCGGGTATTCAAGTTGCTGCGAACAAAGATAAGGTTCAACGAATGGTATAAAACATTGTCCCATTTACCTCTTTACTTTCTTGGACTTTAAGAATCTCTCTCTCAATCTCCTCTCTCTGATCTTCTCCAAGTCCTCTCTCCTCTCATCCCTCGTCCTCCTCTCCTCTCTCTCTCTCTCTAAGCCGGGGTTTCGAGTTGCCGAGAACAAAGGTAGAGGTTAAATGGAAAGTTATAAAACATTGTCTCAATTACTTCTTTTCTTCCTTGGATTTTAAGAATTGCTCTCTTCCCCCTCCCCACCCCCCCTATCTCTCTCTCTCTCTCTCTCTCTCTCTCTCTCTCTCCAGTTTTTATTTTGGCTGATGGATATATTCCCGAGGGTACGATCATATAAAAAGCTGCTCTGTGCCCCCCTGATGAGATTGTAACTTTCTGAATCGCCCGTTACGAAGAAAGAAAAGGATAAATTGGAAGAGGACAAGGAGGAGGAGAGAATAAATTGGAATAAGAGAGGAAGATGGAAAAGATGAGAACCGTAAGGATAAGGAAAGGGAAAAGCCTGGAGCATATCGTAAGATTTAGTTCCAGTTATTTCCCCGTAAAGTTCACTTCAGGAACCGAGCGTAGAATTTATTGGGCAGCGTTACGCGATTTGCAGCTTTTATTGTATCTCTCTCTCTCTCTCTCTCTCTCTCTCTCTCTCTCTCTCTCTGTTATCATGTACAATGATAGTTACTTTACTTTGCAGACTGACAGACATGAGAAACATGAATGTACAAGGAAGGGTCGTATAAATGACAGATAGGGATTATAAAGGAAATAAGTACTTACAATCCAACACACCTGGAGAATAGTAACCTTCCCAAACAAAACATGGGTACAGTTTAAGAGGTTTAGAAAATATTAAGTCCAACTGCTCAGAAACAGGGACAAGACAATTAAAGGATTATACAGGCAGCTGACCACATAAAAAAAAAAATTTTAAACAATAAAAACCTTTTTGCAAGGTAAACTTATTCGCAAAACATATATTAAACATACATATACAAAGACAATATCTATAAGGCAACTAATGTGTATTTAAGTGTGTGGTTGTATCTTTAAGGTCATTCTTAAACATGTTACTTATACATGGGTTCAAATAAAACAGACCATGACTGACATTAAAGTTACAATGGGAAGTAAGTTGTATACTGGCAGATTCTAAAAGATTTCATGACAAGACATCTTTTGGTCTTGCAATTACTGAACTGCCGATCCAATTTATCTGGTGGTCATTTTCACTTAGATGAATGAATATTGCAGTTTTGACAGAACATTTATGCTGTTTAATTCTTACTTCTAAGCCCTTGCTAGACTATCCGATATAAAAGGAGGGGCAGTCCATACATGGAATTTTATATATTATGTTGCTGCTTTCCCTGGGGCCATTCTATATCAGCATTCCTTTTAGTGTGTTATTATAGGAAAAAAACGAGGTTGAATTTAAAAGATTTAAACAATGATATTATGGTTTCAAAACCATTAAAATAAGGCAAGCTGAGAATATTCTTTGAAGTTTCTTCCTCCGTGTTACTTACACTATGAAACTTTTTGTGGGCTTTATTATAGCAAATATCTAATATATGTGAAGGATAACATATATCTGTCCCTATTTTTCTTATAAGTTCAATGTTTTTCATCCAAATATTGGGGACTGAAAATGCGCAATGCTCGGAATATTCTGTCATGCGCCATTTTCTAAGAAGTAGCGTTGGTGTAATAAAGTATTAACATTAGGGAGGGACATGTTTAATGGCTTTGTACTGCGTAAATATTTGACTGTTCTTATGGTTAATTCAAATGCAAAAGTTGTTGATCAATATGAGGGATAGCAAATGTTGAGGAAAAACGAATGTTTTAGATTGGCTTCACTAATCAAAACTTCGTAAAAGTATTTTTCGACAAAATGGAAAATGCCTGTGAAAGTTTATTAGAGTAATTCAGAACTGCGGAATGTTTACATTTTTGCTAATGGTTTGTGTGTGTAAATATTTTCATAACTGTTTCTATTGCTTTATTTGTTAAAAACAGCCAGAACTGATTAAATAACCATTTACTCCGGAAAATTATACGAAGTCGAGGCGAACTTTCGGTATATCATGCATCTTTCCAACGCTTCCACCCTAATGCATATTTTAAAGGAGCTCTTGACGAAGGAGGTCTCTTAGGTTGTTGCATACACCTGAATAAGCAAACGTTATGGTGGGGAGCCATTCACCTGAATGTCTCCTCCTCCTCCTCCTCCTCCTTCTTCTTCGTTTTCTTCTGCTTCTTCTTCTTTTCTTCGAAATATCCGATGCGTTCATCGTCCTTAGTGAAGGCTTTGTGATCCTTTCACCAGTCCACTTCAGACCGCTTTTCATCGGTACTTTTCAACACAAATAGCCATTGATTAACACCAACCACTGCTGCAAGGAGGCGACCTGTTCGAACTCTCTCTCTCTCTCTCTCTCTCTCTCTCTCTCTCTCTCTCTCTCTCTCTCTTCATTGTTTATTTCATCTCTGTACCGGTCTACATTATCGAACTTAAATATATCAGTTGGTGTTTAGCATGTTTTTACAAGTGACCCGTAAAGACTCTTTCTTTAGTGCTTGTTACTCCTTCAAATTGTAGTTTGTGATGTTGATAGGTAATCACAGTTTGATGTTCTGATGTTGCTGCTGTATTGATTGAAATGTGATTACGAGTTTGTTATTATTAGATTGTCCGCTTTCTATTAACAAGAACAGCTCTATGAAAAGGATATTACCTTTGCTAGTATTCCTATTACTGTCGCCACTAATGCCTCTATTAGCAGAGTGCAACATTCAGGCTATTAGGTCAATGCAGTCTTTGTTTCCCATCAGGAATCTGGTTGAAAAGTGGTTCATCTCATAGCGTCCGTCAACTCCAGTGTTGTCTCTTAAGCTTTCTCTCCTTGTGTATTTACTTTGTCATGCATGGTCGCTGCTTCTTTTGTCGCTTGTGTGCTGCTCTGTTGAATGTCTTATACAAACAAGGTTGGTCCTCGGTAATGTTTATTGTAGGTTAATTATATGCAGGGCTTTTTCTTAGTATGTTTATCAAGCCGTTGCTCAAGACAGTAAAAGGTTACTGATCCCTTGAAAGAAGCTGTTCTTACGATGCTGTTGTGACGTACATATGAACAGACATCAGTTTTAAGGCACTGCAGATCAGAAAAGACGATTACATTAAAACCACGATAAATGAAGGATTTCTGCTAATGGCTTGGTTACATTCAGCAAAATTTGAATATTACATATTTGTTGCTGATTAACTTGGTATTATGCTTTGATTGCTATAAAATCCAACATTGTAGATCGATATAAAGATTTCATACTCAGCAATTTTTTTAAAATTGTGATTTAAAATTAAAACCAAGAAATAACAGATGAAAAATAATTCTCCCTTCTGGTAACACTTTTCTCGTGACCATAAGGATTGGAAAAACCATTACAAGAAGCGATTCATTATTGGAAATATGGATTATTGTAACAAATGTAAGAGAAGGGAAGAATTTGCGTATTCAAAGAATAAACTGGGTTTTCTTCATGTGTGGGGTCCCCCCGAAAGTAATGTAAATCGAAGGCATGTCAGGTCAGAAAAGAGTTTATCCTTTTAATTTGCCGTGAGCCGGTGCACTATTTGACGTTAATCATAATGTTGTATGTGAT
>NC_087200.1:158976253-159036253 GCF_015104395.2 Macrobrachium nipponense
TAAATCAGAAAAGTTTTGAGTAAATATGTATTGATTAACGATGAGTACATCAAGCAGCTCTCTCTCTCTCTCTCTCTCTCTCTCTCTCTCTCTCTCTCTCTCTCTCTCCCCATTTTTTTTTCTTTATGCAAAAATCCTTGTTGACAAATAAAACATTTTTTCATAGCATTTAACATCATGCGGTAAGATTTAATGTATAATAAGTAACAGCGGGTTTTATTGAACGGTAAATCTTACACACAGGTTGGAGTTTCCTCATTATAAGAGATATAAATTGTCACAAAAGAAATACAGAATTAATTTCTGGACAGTGGATATTCTCTGTATATTTACTTTATAATCATATTTAAACATCCAGTTATGGATATATGTATATATATATATATATATATATATATATATATATATATATATATATATATATATAAAATACGACCGTGTATTTATGTACTTTCTTGGATTCGTAATTCTGCAACTGCTGTGTACCTTTCTTTCACCGACAGCAATGGAAGTTCGTGAGATTTTTCTTAGATCAGTTTGTATAAAGTTATTTTAATGCTAGAATACTGATTTTGGAGGTATTGTGAAGCCTAATAGATTAACATTTTTGCCGTGTTCTTTAAAAGCATACGGGAAACCCTCCCCCGCAAAAGAAAAAAAACAGTAAAAGTAAGTCACGGGTTGAAATTAATCAAGTAAAAAATTGCTTTGATATACAGAAAATATTCGTAAGAGATCAAGTTTTAGAGTTATAAGAATTCTTTACATTCAGTCAAAAAAAAAAAAAAAAAAAAAAACAAAACGTTTTATGTAAGCACCTTACTGCACAATGCTGAATAAGAGGCAAAACTGAGATTTATAAAATAAAAATGACGAAGTCATGTGACTAAAAACAAATAAATTTATCCCTTTGCTCATAAACATATAAAACTAAAATAAAGATGGAGATATATAAGTTTTCATAGGGCTCTGCAAAACTTGTGCACATTTATGTGTATATTATTGTTAATATTCTTCTTTGCTTTAGAATACTGAGAGAGACGGGCCTTCTATTGACAAGGCTCCTGTATTTGGTCTACAGGAGCCTGTTATAGAGTTTCAAGTCTTGAGTAAAGGTCTTGTTCGGTCTTTAATAGAACACAAACGGAATGCATGTCGATCTTAAATCTGAATGGCCCTCATCATGATATCCGCATAGGCACAGCCTGTTATATCCACTCGTTATCATATGAGTGAAATTGAGATATGATTGTGACTTTTTTTAATAGTCAGAGATTTTAAGGTTTGAATTAAAAGATTTAATTTAGCTGTAAGGAATCGATAATATAAATTTTCTTTTCCATTTTTTATAACACGCATTGAAATCTTTCATTTCAATTTCAAGTTTCAGTTCAGTCAAATGAACGAAATCAGTGTTTTTCTTCATCAGTGTCTGTTTGTGTACACTTTAGATTTTGTTTTTATATCTGTATAAATATTAAACCTGTGGCAAACACAGGATTACTCTGTAGGCTGAGGGAATACTTGGGGGAGAATCTGATTTCCCATAATGCTATTATCTTGAGCATTACCAAGGCAAAGCTATTGCGTCGTTCGAGGTTTGACCGAATTCGTTTTCCTTCCCTTTTCATTTTCTTTTTCTTTTCAGTAATATACCAAATAAGGGTTTCGGTTCCCCGTCATGTCGGCCTTGACATTTTGAGTAAAAAAAGACAACTTTCTTGAAGCAATGGTAACCTTTACATTTAAAGAGGAACATCATTTGTATCAACCGAAGGAATATTTTTCGCTTGTCTTTTTATTCTTTGGGTTACCGTTCAAGAAAGGAAAATGTGGCTGTTGAAGGTATAACATTTATGGCGAAAGTACACTATCCTATGCCTGGTTGAAGCCCTTATGAGACTTTCGAAAGAGACGCATCTGTTTTATCGTTACTGATATGCTTAAGTATATCGGTGAATTTGTAGAATTATTAGATGCAATGTCAGTATTTTAAATGGTTGTCTCACACGATGGTCGTGATGGGTATGCGCTATGTTTGCATTTATGAAGGTTTCCTTCGCTTCTCAGCTGATAAATGGTTCCCGAAATTGAAAACCTCTTGTGTTCGTGGTGAAGACTTTAAAGAGAATTCAACGATGTGGAATGTTTCCACAAACAAAATGGCAAAATGCTCTTCATATATTTGGCATTGGCCCATATTTGTTTTACAGTTTTATTGGTTTGAGATTAGTTTTCTCATTTCCCCCTTCGTTCTTTTTATAATCCGTCATTGACATTAACATTAAGCGACATTATCATTTCCAGATTTTCTCTTTTATTTGAACCGACCATAGTCCCTCATCACGACTCACTGTTGAGTGAAGCGATTCCTTAGTTAATGTTTCATTGTATATCGTAACGCAGAAAGTGATACTTCTTAATCATAATTTAACGTTGTCACCCTTCGTGGTTTACCAGTTCTCCTTTATCGTTATCTCTTCACTGCAAGTTTTAATTGTAGGTTTTCTTTTCTGGAACGCTGATGCGCAACTTTCGATGCTTTTTTAAATTGAAAAAAATCTAGCGACATTGACAACCAAATGCGTTTATCTAGTAGACCGTTTATCTAGTTGGCAGGGTAGGAAGCAGAGTGGGCCATGACCACTTAGGAAGCGGTGGAGTTTCTCAGAGTGTGAAGGGTTTTAGACGTCAGGAAAAACAGAAACAGGTTGAGAATTCCCAAGATGTGCAACAGACTTCAAGGAACAGTCAGAATTGTGCAAGAGGAGTGACTACGTCCACAAAAGTTTTTTGTACGATTAGCTTTAGCTTTGCCACAAACTCCTTATACAATTTTGTTTTCTTTTTAGTTGTTTGACAGCCGTCTCTTTTTTTATAAGTAAATGAATAAGGAAATTGTTAATGGACTGATGAAGATGACACTATGGCAGTGGTTCTTAACCTGGGTTACTTATAGGAAACCTTAAACGTCGAGGTACGAGACATGATAGCCAGTGCAATGGTGCTGTGTATTTACAGTGAGAAAGTAAAACATATTTTTCTCATACTACAATTGTCTCAGTTACTTTTTAAAAGTTATTGTTATAATGTCCATTGATTGTATCCTAATTGACACTTTTCATTTGAAATAAAAAAGTACTTTGTTCAGTAATTGAATACATCTAATTATTTCTCAGTAAGGTTTGTATCACTATTCCTTTTCACAACTTTCTATTGTATTGATATTGGATGGGAGTACGAGAAAATTTTCTTCAGATATCAAGGGGTATGGACACTGAAAAGGCTTTAAAACCACTGTACTAGGGGTTGTTTGAATTTTTTTTTTAGTTAGAATAGATTAAATATTAGTTTACTGTTCAGTTGGCGGCGATTCAAAACCCGAGGAAGGTGCTTATTGTTAGTAAGAACAATTCGTATACTATTTGTTCAGTCATCTTCTCATAAGCGGATCTGGAGTTATATTGGCATGACTTTTGCCTTCTGAATATTTTAGCTCTGCATAAATTGCGATGTGGATTTCGTGCCTTGGTGTTTGTCTGGCTCCCTTACATGTGGGTGTGTATTTGAGCACCTCTCAAAGATATCTATGCGAAAGGAAGTCATTATGAAATGCGACTTGCAAGATATGATTTTAATATAAAAAGCAGTAACGTCTACATACTTATTGTATATTTGCTGGTGGTTCTCCGAGTATTTATCGAGATCCTCTTACAGATAATTCTTAAGAAAACCATTATAACAGCAGCAGTTTTTCTATATATTTTTAGAATGCTTTTACATTGAATTTTTCCTCACGTAAATATGGACCTCATTAGGAGAATATTCTCGGCAAATCCTGAGTGCCCTGATAACCAGCTTGTGCATCTTCAACGGGAAGCCCTTTATGGATAGATCTTTGAGTCCCTCTGGAGGGCTCTCTCCGGTTAATAATCAGCTTTCCCCTCGAGGTAATATTTAATGAACTGGCTGCACAAGTTACTTATTGATCATCTTTTCCTCGACTCGTAATCCTACTCTTTCTCTTAAGCCCCTATTCTTAGGTCACTAGCCATTTTCTTCTTACGAACCTGGTGCTGAAGGTAAGGGTCTGTGAGCGTCGTGATAGGCTGATAAACAGGGACTACACGCCGGCTTATCGATTGCGCTATGAGGCTCTGTGAGGAAAAGGAGAAGTTCAGTGAGAGAGAGAGAGAGAGAGAGAGAGAGAGAGAGAGAGAGAGAGAGAAGGTCTTTATTGTGTAGTAACGGGTGAAAAACTAAGAGAATATATCGAGTATGTTATTTTTATGTGTTCGTCGATTAAGACAGTTATGGATAATTGACTATTTGCGTTGGTATGCTTATAACGTTATTTGTATCCTTATTCCATATATGCCATGATGTTCAATACTAATAGGAAGCGAAATTCAGTGTTTTGACTAGCATTGGTATAGCCTTCCAGTCTCCGATGATTTGAGCTCAGCAAGGCTTTTGAATTATTATTCTGGGTTATCGCCCGCAGAATAATCTGGTGTGGGAGTCGGGATGGGGAGGATCACTCCCTTTCTGGGTGGATGGTCAAATGAAAAGCGAATTGGAATCATTCGAGGCACATTAGCTGCTTGGAGCTCTCGCAGGCTTTTTATTTTTATGTTCAGACTTGAAAATTAGAATTAAGATTTCTATAGCACTAAAACCTCATTTGTGTATATATATATATATATATATATATATATATATATATATATATATATATATATATACATATATGTGTGTGTGTGTGTATGTGTGTGTGTTTTTGTGTGTGTGTGTGTGTGTGTATGTGTGTGTGTAGATTGCTTTATATTTAGGATAGATATTTATTACAAATAAACATGTCGCGTACATGCTCTTGTATGTTTGTTCTCTTTTTGTTCAAGTCACTTGTAATAAGTGATGGGAAATCGGTGATTAGATAGAAATTTGAAGTATCATTTCGTTTTTATCTTTCCAGGTGGTATCATTTGCTGCTAGTATATTTCTTATATATTTTTGTTGACCTCTTGACCTTTCAATGACGTCACTACATGGAGGTAAGTGAGGATGAGACTCCTTCACCTGTGACCTCTGGTTGTCTGTCATTTGCAGCGACTGCGCGTTACACGTCTGATTTACTTATTTATTTCATGTGCATTTCGCATCAGTAAGTCATTTCCTTGATATGGCGGCTTTAGAGAATAATAAGACAGTCTTCATTACATGGTCATCATATTAACGTCTACATAAAGAATGAATGACCGCCATTTTAAAGAAAATTTTCTTTTCCAGACACACGCTGCATAATCTCACAATATAAAACTAGTTTTTCATTACACTTGAGGTTTTCCTGCTGTTTGTGGCGATTGTTCTTCACAGTGTATGATAGTCGTTTGCAGACATTCTTGTTCTTGCTTTCTGTTCTTGTCGTCCGTTACAGGGGGTTGTCCTTCAAGGGTCTTTTGTTTATTACAATGCTTCATAATTGTTCCCTCACTTGTGTTCCTTTCAAAATTGTCACTTAATCCTTTCCCGTATCTGGTTCTTTTGGTCCCATGTTGAATACAGTTTGCTTGTTCTTTATATTGTCCCTTTTTCTTTTCCAGAGCGTTCGTTTCTTCACAGCAGATCCTGTTTTATAGAGTCTGCCTTTCCTGTTAAAGTCTTTTTGTAATTTTGCTGTTTTTCTTGTTCTGTTTGTCTTTTTCAGTTATTGTATGTCCGGATCTGTAGAGGCTCTTGTTATTTTCCTGCACCCTATTCTTTCAAGCGTCTCTTGTGTATTCGCAGCAGCCCACGTTCTTTCAGATGTATTGTACCGTTCGTTGTTTATAATGCGTTTGCAACAGGCTGGGAGTGACGTTACAGCGTTTGGTTTTCGTTGTTTTTACGTTATTATGCCTATTTGTATTTATGCGAGGGTGTCTGTATTTCATGTTTTAGTTTTCTGTAAAAGAAAACTATTGTTCCAGCTTTGTCTGTCCGTCCGTCAGATCTAAAAAAATTACTGTGGCTGAAAATTGGTATTTTAATCATCGACCCTCCAATCATCAAACATGCCAAATTGCAACCTTCTTGCCTCAGTAGTTTATATTTTATTTAAGGTTAAAGTTAGCCATGGATCGTACATGTGGCAGCTCTCTCGGGAGCCATGGGACGCACCCTAACTCTGACGCATCTGATGAGTAACTGGAGAGCTGCTGGTCGGTCATAGTCGATGATTTTATGTAAGATAGTATTATACGTTGTACAGAAAACTCGATTGCCTTCGGCCCATTTTTTTACTTGTTTATTCGTGTATATTTATGCAAGCAGAAACTCCATTTGTGAAGAATTGTATCCTTTCCGTGAAACGGGGATGGGTCATATGTAATCCTCACTTCGTATGTCATGTAATGCGGTTGCGCCGGCATTTGTTGCGGATTGGAGTTTTTGTGGTTTATAAACGTTTATTTCTCGTCGTCGTTTGCTTATTTGACTTTTGATGATAATAATGAGGTAAACAATTTAGAATCAGGATACTGTATGAAAACCTTGATTTGAAATAGGAGTAATGATAAAGATAAGTCTTTCTTCCTTTTGAAAGGCTGAGACGTCTGAGGAGCCCGGAAGGATTCCGCACCAGTAATTTTCCCTTCGCTGTGTTCGAATGAGAATAGGGAAATAGGCCTAAATCGTTATACACAAGAAGGCTGAGTGAGTAAAAGTAAATGACCCTAGGCCCTCCACTGCTGCATCCGGGAAGAAAATCCTTTTGTTTTCTCTTGCCTCCCTCCCTCCCTCCCTCCCTCCCTCATCTACCTCATCGAGATTGCATATACATGAAATAGCCAGAGGGGATGCAGTTGGTGGAAAGAGGCTGGTTGGTCTCGGTGTATGGAACTGTATGCAAGGTGCCGGGGAGATTCTTGTTCATTAGAATCGAACCTTGTAGTTACTTTTCTAGTCTTTGCCTATTCTTAGTATTTGCGTGAGTGTCTGTTTTTTATAATGTTAATTTCTCAATCGAAAAATGAGCCTCCTTTCCTTCTAAGACTTTTGTTATCAGTATAACGATTGTGTATCTTCGGCATGTATTCAGCTGCACTCAGTCCAGGTTAAAGACAATTTTGTGCTTCCAAAAAGTTTATAAAACGTCCGAATGAGTGTCAGTCATTCTGGTTAGGTTATGAAGGGCATTCTACCTACGCAAAAGGAAGACTTGTGTCTTCCCTCTGTTATTCTTGCTAAAGGATCTGCTGGACTTTTACATGAAACTATTGTTATGCAGATGTAGAGAATCCTCTTGCAGGGGTATGTGTGTGTGGGGGGCGTGGGGGGTTGGGGATCCTGGTAAGATGACTAACTGTTGGGCATTTTATGTCTCCAAAAATAACGGTGAAAGACCAGAGTTCTTTTCACTATGTAGAATTTTTACTTATGTAGTAATTTCAACTTTAGATAAAATTGGAAATATCATATTTTTTTGTAAACAATTAAGTTTTCAGGATTTTCATTAATTCACTGTTGTATTTATGAATTCGAAGGCAGTGAATTATTAAAAAAATTTAATTTATAATTATTTATTTAATTAAGTAGTCATATTTTCCTGTTAATCTGTTTTGATAGATAATCTAGCCCTGAATATGTTTGGAACATTGTTTGGTGTAACAGGATTATGCTCACGGCCTGTCGACAGAGTCTAAACAGAGCAAAAAAAAAAAAAATCATAATTTCTGTAAGACTGTGTTGCAGATGTTTCTTTCCATAAGGTAATTATTTAAAAAAACGACAGAGTTATTTTTTATGCTTATTCTGTCGCATTTTGTAAGAAGTACGTGTTACAAGTAGTAAAGAAATTGATTATACTCTTTTAAGAATTATTATTATTATCTTTTGTTGAGAGATATATAGTAATGTTAAAAGACTTGTTTTACCAAAGTTGATGTTAAAATACTGTCTACCACACTTTTCAAGGACAGTTATACTATGGGATCATACTAAGTATTCAGACCATTCTCCCCTAAGGGCGTGACTTTTGTTACAGAAACATCGTATATAATTACCTGAATTGTTCATCACGTTCCAGTATTTTTGTTGCTATATTATCAGTGTAATGGTATTTTTTTTTATTTCAATGTTAATTACGATTATCTCTTGGTGTACATTTATGTAAAAAAAAAAACTAAGAAAAAATACTCCGTTGAATGGCTCGGTTATCAGTAAAGTTCCCAACAAACTCTGAGAGGATTCGGAACAAAGTTTTTAAAATTGTACAGGTTCTGGCCAGAGTTCTTGAACATTTAACAAAAGACAAAAAAATGTTACCTTATAGTTAAACTCTTTTACCTAGCCGTACTCAGTCGTTTTTCTCTTACGAAGATTAGCTGCTCTTCTTGGTTGTTGGTCGCTAAAAATGAGACAATTTATTGTTATTTCGTAACTCGTAGTCGCATGAGGTCTCCAAACGGAATATATCAAAACAGGAGGAAGGGTAGGCGTCGCTTTACCATGATGATCTAAAATCCCGTCAGCGCTCACTCCTCGTGAATAATACTTTTGTTTTTTATTATTTGTCAAGGGATAGGAAACCCATAGAGAAATATCCAAACGGTGCGGTATTCATGTAAGGGCCTGCTTCGGTTCCGACGTTTCCTTTTTAGTAGTCACACTCAAAAGGTGATACTGAGGCGTCTGACAACAAATTTTACAGTGAACTGTTAGTTTATAGAATGTGGATGCCTGTGCGATTATTTACTACATTTCCTACTACTTATTTTCAGTTCCCGAAATTGGGAATCAGGCGTGATCATTCTGAGAGTGTGCAAGTCTTTGCCTATGAAATCTTCAAGAGCTGTCTTTAATGAGAAATCCAAGCATTCCTTAAAACTTTTCCGTTTTCTTTTGTTACAATCTTCTCTTACTCGGGCCTCCTTAGAACTTGCAGTGTCCGAGTATTAAGTTGTCATGAGTTTCAATCGTTGTGTTTGCAATTTTTTCATATTCATTAATGAATATATCTACATCTAGGAATATATTTTCATAACTAATTTTGGTTTTATATAAACGTTTATGTTATACATATATATATATATTATATATATAAATATATTATATATATATATATATATTATATATATATGTGTGTGTGTGTGTGTGTGTGTGTGTGTGTGTGTGTGCGCGCGTGTTATTAGATCATTATTCACGTTTAGTTTTGTATATTATTCCTTTTCCTTTCGAACATTAAATGAACGAGCATTAGCTTCCACAGCTGACCTACTTTTTGTATCTTTCCCATTTGTGTCCTCGAGACGTTTTTACCAGTCAGGCTCCAGCCTAAGACGCATTAGTCTCCAGTCGCCAAATGGTTTTATCATAGGAGAGAGAGGGAGTCGGTGTGGGGTAAGGGTGGGAGAAGTTATTCGTTTTATCCATATTTCATTGTGTGCTTGAGTTTCTCTAGATCTCTGGCTGTTGTGCTCGAAGTAAACACAATTCCTTTGTCTTTGACCTATCGTCCTGCATAAGATTTTTGACAGTCCAAAGTGAACACAACCGTTCTGTTTTCGATTGCCTTTTGTCACGATTACGAATAATAGCCAGACATGCTATGAAGACTGCGCGTTATGACTGACGTCTCCGAAGTTTTGTGATGACGCGTTTGTGCAATGGACTTCCATCCTTCGAAATGTGAAAGCTTCGAGATTTTTGTAGTTTCTTCTGCTGGATGTCGTGTGTCTTGTTCTTATATACTATTTGTGTGATAAGATGGGTGGAGGAACTTGCGCATTCACTTCCTGGAATCTCTTTAATTGACGTTTTATCGCTCATGACATTGTTTTACCGTTGTGTTAAAGTATTTTTAAATTTGTTACACATTATAACCATGTCATATCCTTTGGAATAATTTAAATATAGATATGCTGTTGAAGATTAAACTTACCTATTCTGCTCTGGTTTCATTTCCCTCCACTCATATACCCCTCTCTCTCTCTCTCTCTCTCTCTCTCTCTCTCTCTCTCTCTCTCTATGGTACTCTAACGAATCAACGAACCCTGAACTCGTTCCCCATTCAGGTCATATTTTCCCCTTGAGTATTCGTGCAGCCATCATTCCCCCTCGTTACCGTTATTCGAGCTGTCAGTCATGTATCCACGTGTGTTGGTCAGCGTTCTCTCCCTGATATGCCGAGAGGAAAGGAGCTGAATCTCTTCAATTGCAAGGGGATTGGCTGGAAGAGGTAATTTTGGTAACATGGAAGGTTCAAACGAGAGGTCTGATGTTTGACTGGGAAGAGTACGGTGGAGGGATGAGTTAGCTTCTTGTCTCGTATTGAAAGGATGGAGGATGATATTTGTGAATTGAAGTAAATATATGTGCATTGTTGCGGCCACTAGAAATGTTTGTTTGAAGCTCTGGGGGTTATGCTAGAAACACCATGATCTTCGAGAAATTTCTTCCTTGGGATATCTCAAATGACATTCATATGACCTCCTTACCTTTTTGAGTACCTGTCTTATCAGAGAGAATGGTGAGAATGCGTATGTCTCCTTGTCGTTAGTTATTAAAGAACCTGCGCGCATATTATTTTAATTCTGGTCTGGCCATTCTTTATAATTACAGTAAGTTAGACTTGCACATTTCACATTGTATCTTGTTCAGATCGTCTATCTCTATTCGAACAATAGTTCTGGAATTTTCCACAGATTTGTCGATGAGCTTTTGTATCTGGTATTTTGAGACATCGATTGCACATAAAGTTGAATTTTATCCGTATCAGTTTTGAATTCATTTGAAACGTTCCGCGGATGGTATCTAGGCTGTAAACTGTGCATCCGATATTCTGAGGTTGATCAGTCAGTTCTTTGCTAAGATTTATCAAGTTGAACTTTGACATTTTGTCATTTAGTGTAGTTTACTTGAAATTGAATTTTGTTGAAACTGTTTTCCGGAACCTACTCCATTAATTTGTCTGAAACTGCAAACTGTATGTAGAATATGAAATTACACCTGGTATTTTAACAAGGAGCGAGGAATTTTCTGCAATTGTACGCTTAGTTGAACTTCATAATTTTTTTATGATTTTTTTCTGTAACATTTTTTTCATCTACTAATGTTACGTATTATATTATTAACCCTTGTACATGGTTTCTGAGGCTGATCCGAAATCTTGTCCATTATGATATTTCTTTTACATGCATTTTATTATGTGGGCTTCTTTGTTGTGTCGTGGTACCGGCTATAGATTTGCAACATAGAAGCTTATGAATATGGCGTGATCCTCACTCTAGGCCAAGGTCACCGTAGAAAACGCGAGAATGTCTCTTCTGTGCTTTCATTTTTTACGAAAAATATGACCTCATATAGTATACTTACCGTGAAACTTACTGATGATCTGACGGTGTTTCTTGGCCTTGAATCAAGTTTATTAAGTCAAGTTCAAGGTCGCAGAGATGAAAGTAAAAATTAAAACAGCTTTAGGCTTTTTTTCTTTTTTAAAATAATACCGTATGCGATTATGGTTGCCTCGATTAAAGGGATTACTTGGGATCCGAAAGAAAGTCATTAGTTACAACGACTAACCATAATTCAGCAATGTAATAAATGTGCACTTCAAGAACTTCTGCTGCTGACTCCGTATGTTATTATTCATGTTAAATTTTAGTCGGGATCTGGCTTATATACTCTTGGGCACGTCACGATCGCATTAACGAGGAATCGTAGCTTCTGGCGGTCAATACTGTGCTGAATTTTTCCTTTCACAATACAATGGGGACAGCCAGGGAATGAGTATGTCGACAAGTACACATAGGAATGTGAGCCAATAATAGTTCTAGAACTAGATTATGCAGCGGAGACCGTAGTTCTTAATTTAGTGTTGACTGACCCAGCAGATGCGATTAGTGTAACCAGGTACGCATTTGTCAGGAAGTGTCATTTTTTTAAAACTCGCTTTTAGATAGAGCCCGGTAGCGTCGAAGGGAAGATGTAATAAGTCGAAGATAGAAAGCTTTGGTTACAAATATAACTCTCTCTCTCTCTCTCTCTCTCTCTCTGTCATATTTGAACTCTTATTTTCATGAGTATCGTGTGAGTGAATCCTGTAATAAGACGAAAAAAAAAACGTATCTTTAATGTGTCATTGCTAGGAACTGCGATATTTTACTGAGAATATTCTAAGTTGAAAGTGTGCCGGAAAGTTTGCTCATGAGTGAAAAAAAACTGTTCATAGAAGTTGGTGCTATGTAAACGATGAACACACACACATACACACACACACACACACACAGAGAGAGAGCGAGAGATGAATGGAGAAGAGAGAGAGACGAGAGAGAGAGAGAGAGAGAGGAAGAGAGAGAGAGAACCCTGTTAAATTCGAAAGAAAATAGATACACGGCATCCATTTGGCAGAGATAACTGCACTGTCAGCAACAAAGGGAAAGATTTTGTTGTCCTCATCTTTAAAGGAAACGGGAGGGTAAATTCGTCAGTATTTCATGAAAGAATGAAGAAGAGTTACAACATTCCATGAAAACAAATATGATATCTTTGTCAGATGGCGAGAAGAATAAATATTACTCAGTGGTCTAAGAAAATGTGACACTTTTGATGAATAATAGGCAAAGGATTTATATATATATATATATATATCTTTATATATATAATATAATTATTATATATATATATATATATATATATGTTATATATATATATATATATATATATATATATTTATAAATCTTATATTGCAGGGAATGAGACTTTGCATTAAGATGGCTTCTGTCTTTGTAAATGGACATTCAGTATACTTTGTGATCATAACGTTGTTTACTAAGCTAACACTCATTTTCTAGCACAGTAGCGGTTCAAATAGTATGAACTACGTATTAGTTTAGCTATTATCACGTTAAGAAGTCATTTTTGTCAAATATCGTTTGGCCATCATTTACGTTGAACAAATCAGATGGTGTTGTGTGTGTGTGTGTGTATAATATATATATATAATGTATATATATATATATATATATAATATATTATATATTTTTTTTTATATATATAGATATATATATATATATATGTGATATATATTGTTTATTTATATTATGGTGTGCATTATGTATGTGCATATGTGTGCTTTCGTACCAAATGAGCCGCTTACTTTAGAACCGAATAAATCTGTATTTTAGCCATTACGAAGAAGGAAGGGCATAGGTACAGGTCCTGAAATATTCACGGGTTCCTCTGTTGACCCAAGCTGTAAATTTGGTACAGTACTTACTTGTAAGTCTTCTGTTCTGGAACGCAGCTGCTGTTGAGAGAGTGAGAGAGAGAGAGAAATAAATACAGTCATGTGTGGTTAATGCTCCGTCAAAATTTAACCCGTCATAATTTTAATAAATGATGGCTCTTCAGATTCATCAGGTCTCTCTCTCTCTCTCTCTCTCTCTCTCTCTCTCTCTCTCTCTCTCTCTCTCTCTCTCTCTCTCTCTCTCTCTCTCTCACCAATTGCCACAAATGAGTTACTTGTCAATGAAAGTGGCATCAAGATGTGTTCGCTAGACAGTGAAAGGATTGCAAGTAGTAATGTTTACATACCTCAAATGTTGGTGATGTGAATAAATTATATTACAATGGCCATTTGTCATATACTGTTTTTATGCAAGTCTTGGGACTGTCGGGTGGAACAGGAAACACATATTTGTGTCTATAAACAGAAATTTTGGCTAGCATAATTGATGTGAAGAGAGAAAATGTTTCTTTTCCGCAGTGGATCTCTCTCTCTCTCTCTCTCTCTCTCTCTCTCTCTCTCTCTCTCTCTCTCTCTCTCTCTTTAGACATTTTTTTTTGGTTGTTCTAGAATTAAGTTGATTCATGACTGACAGCAAATGAATAAAGAGAGACAAAGTGTTTGGAGAAGGAAAAGGCAAAATATTTTGCATTTGCTGGAATGAGTAAAAATAGGATAACCAGTTGCATTTTTTTAACGTTTTTGGATGGAAACTAGGCATAATGAAATTACCAAGTACTTGTAAAGAATGTATTCCAAAGATGTATAAAGCATACGCTCTGCTGGCTTCCAGGTTTGTTTGATTGATGTTATTCATAAGTCAGGGAAAATGAAAAAAGTTTGGGATGCTTTCGTTGACAGTCTGCTAATCTCCCCCAAATTCCGTACGGTGAGGACTTGCGGGTTTATAGTTCATAACTGAAATGATAACGTAAGCTTCAAAATGTTTCTTTCCATATTTGTTGTATTAGTTATAATATTGTCATGGTCTTCGCCTTAGCTACGCATATTATGTGTATCATTAATTTTTTCCCTCGGCGTGAACCAAGGGGTAGGGGTAGTGAACAGTGAGATAAGCTTAACGTTAAAGCTGTTTGAATGATATCCTATAGGAACTTCACTCTGACTTCAAGCTGTATATCTTTGCATGGAGAAATAGCATTATTTTGAAGATGGGTTATTTCTTCACAGAATGTCAAATTCTTCAATGTATGTTTACTACGGGTTTCCATCCAAACTTCTTTAATGACATCGAAGAATTGAAAATATTTTTATTCCAAAATTTGCTGTACGTATGGTCCATGACTTGCCCCTCTGCCAGTCCGCTGGTACATAAGCCCTTTTATATTACCATTTTTTTTAAAATCACTAATCATCATCTTTTAGCTGTAAATATGAAAATAATACCAAGAAGCCCTTTGACTATTTGCTCCCTATTTACTGTTAAAGAAATATTCAGCCCCTTAATGACCTCTGGTGAGATATATATATATAACCTTAGTCGCCGCAGACGTGACCTGGGGATGTATGTCGGCTGTAAGTGGAGGTTCTTGAAGTTGAGGATAAATTCTCATCAGGGTGGTGGCTGTACAATAAGGGCTAAACCAACAAACCATGAGTTCTCTAATACAGGAGAAAAGGTTAATAAATGCAAGCTAGGAAATGAAATATGGGGATTTAGAAACCTTAGTTAGAGCCTCAAACGATAACTTTCAGCGATTCTTGAATCCTTGATAATCAAATAGATTGTTTCCCCTATTAAACTTCTGTCCTCTGCAACGCCTGCATACCTGTCGTGAGTTCTCTTTTCGCCCCCAGAGTTCCCTTGTGAATCAGTAAGCTTTATTTTGTTAAACTGTCACCCCTCCTGGTATTTTGCTGTAATTTTATTCTTGCCTAGAGTCATTCAATTCATTGTGACGATTTTGTTCCAGAAACGGTGATTACAAGTAAAGCATACATTTGATCATGTGGCATATATATATCACCCCTTCTGTGCTGGTGAGTCTTACTCCCATAGTATTCGTTTCTAGACAGTAAGTCATATGTACACCAAGTTTGCTTGTTTCAACCAAACTTTGTATAGTACATATGACTTACTGTTTGGAAAAGAATACTGTCAGGGTAAGACTCACTAGTACCAAATGGCACCAAAGGTGGAAGGGGTGGTAAGGGCTTCCCTGAAACGGGGATGATAATGCCCGTAAACTTAATAAATAAACTTTACAGGTTTATCAAACCTCATTTTGGCTACTATGGTTTACTATCTGGAAAGGAATACTGTGAGGGTAAGACATCACTGGCACCAAAGGGGTTGGGGGTGGGGAGCGTTTGACTGCAAAAACAGATATTAGTGTCTAATGATCCATAGTTTTGAAGTCGCTGAGGTGAATTGTGACACTCCTAATGCCCTTTAAGCCCAACTTCAGCCCGGATCGGAATGTGTGGTGAGAAGGGGTGAAGTGGAATGTGAAATATAAAAAATGTTGGGCAATGTAATTGAAGCAACTATCTTACAGGAAAGGTAGAGGGTGAAACAGTTTTGATCCCACAGTACCTTTCAATTCTAGGAGATTGCAACTTTCAGTGAGACTTGCATTCTCAATTACGATCAACAAATACTGTAGAGTGGACTTCAGATCGTCCTGTTTTTCCCAAGGATATCTTTATTTTGCTTGCTCAAGGGTGGGTTCACCCAAGAATGTATTTATTCTTGCTCCTGGTGGTGAAACTAAAAATGTTATTTGTTATCAGGTGTTGTGTTAAAATAGTATTATAGTGATAGTGCTGCAGTTAAAATAATTTTTTCACTAAAAGGCTTTCGGTAATGGTACAAGCATAAAATTTGGTACACTTTTTAAGAATTACTTTGTGTCCACTCAGAATTCCAGAATGGCTGCCATTTTTAAAGATGGCCGCTAGTCAAGGTTTTAACATGGGATCCGTGTACCGCTAGTCATCCTTTTATGCATTTGTTTTAGTTATACACATTTTAGTAAGAGTCACTAAGCAAAAGTTGAAATGTATTTCTGTTAAGGATTTCTTATAGCATATATGAAGAAAGATGGAATCCAAAAAGACAGCCAAAAGCCTTAGATAATCCTGTCTCAGGATTTGGTAGGCATGGAAAAAGGTCTTCCTGTTCAATATAAGTGTGCAAGACTATATATAATTTAGATGGCAGTTTTATCTTTAGTTTTAGTTTAAAAGAATGAATGTCAGCACACAACCAGGACACTTTGGTGATTTCATTGCTGTGTAACTCAGTATGAGGTTCAGTGCAGCTAATGTGGCTTTACTTACGGTGTACCTAGCTTTGCTTTTATGTAATTTAGTAGTTTAGTGCCCCAAATGTTGTCTAATAGCCCCATGTCAGTTAGCTGGTAAAAAGTATATATATATAGACTGAATTGACAGGAGGTGCCAGTGTGGGAGAGCCAAACCTAGGGTAAGTGCTCATAATGGCAAGTGTAAATTCAATCATTGGCAAAGGGAGGACTGACTGGAGCAAATGTTGCCTTTGCCAGGAATACAAGAAAAATGAAGTCCTGACTTCAACCTTGGGCTCTGTACATCAAAATCCTGAACATGATGGGTACATAATGATTTCAGCCAATATGCCATTGTTCCAGGAGATTGGTGAAATGCCACTTAACTTTGACCCATCAAGGCTGGATAAAGGCAGTGGCATAAAGGTAACACTGTGACAAAACATGGCAAAATACCACAAGAGCTGTTGGGTCATGTTTAGTAATGCAAAACTCGATCGTGCAAGAAAGCAAAGATCTACAGTTGAAGCTAGTGAAGCACAGGAAAAGTATGCTAAACAGCGTCGAATGGTTCATGACAATGGAGCATGCATTTTTTCATGAAAATGTGGCACCTGTATCAGATCTTCGACAAGTAATGACCATGAATCTCAACAGGAGACTGCACGAGTACACTCACACTCTTAATGATGGTAAATTATTAAAACTAGGTGCAGGTAATGCAATTGCACAAGAGCTGAAATACCATCTTGTATGTCTCACTGTCCTTTACAATAGGAAGAGGTCCCACCTTGGAAATCTTGAGAAAGAGCAATGTCACAGAAAAGAACCAGATGTATATCCACTGGCTCTATCAAAGCTAGTTAACTGTATCATTGAAACCACATGAATTTGGATGGTCCTGCCATATTTCCTCTTGTAGACATATCCCAATTATACAGCAGCGCATGGAACAGTTGGGCATCACCTCATCCATTGTAAATACGACAAGATTATAGGACAAATTGTTAGCAGAAATCCCTGAATTAGAAGCACACAAGAAAGGAAGAAGTAAGAAGTGTTCTAAGCACACTTGTCTTGCAGAAAGATGTAGCTTTAGCCCTATCTTAGGCATCTGACTACTCAGATACACTTGTAATTGCTAAAGCAGCAAAGATACTGAGAAAGCATAATCTGGATCATCAATCCAGGTTTGACAGCACCTTTGGTGAAGGATGCATTAATGATGCCATGCCTCAAAGTTTGCTCCAGTTCACTAGTATGGTTGAACATGAGCAGACATAAAGTCACAGCTAAGGTTTGGCTCATTAAAGTCAGACATGGCTATTGTTCAGCTCCTGCAGTAAAACTGCTTCCTAAAACAGAAGGAAGGAGCAAGTGTACATCGACACTCAAAGGATAGGGAAACTCCTTTTCCAGTGTTCATGGTGGAATGGCTATCTATTGCCAACAAGTGCTCATTTTCAGTCCCTCTTTTGAAAAATCTGGGTGTCCACGCAAAATCTCAATATGGCGGCCACTTTTCAAAATGGACGTACGCCAGTCGTTTCGATTTCTCACACCTTGAGTAAATCATTGTTGAAATAAATTCATCAATCAATATTCAGAAAATGTCTTCCTTGATAGAAGAGTTAGTTGAAAATATCACCAGAGTTCTCACTATCATATTTACCATTGTGATTAAGATGACGTACAAAATGGCTGCCATGCAACATTTTGCTTGAAACTCTGCAACTAAGAAAGATAGAGACATAAAAGTTTTATGTATATCTACATTTATGAGGCCAGAGAATCTGTTTCTATTGTTTCTATTGAGCTATTATCAATATTACATCTTGGTGACAGTGGCATCTGCCAATTGAGCACCCTGGTTTTGGCAATAGATAGCCCAGCCCATGAACACTGGAAAAACAAGAGATTCCCTATCCTATATATATATAATATATAGATATATATATATATAGATATATATAATATATATATATATATATATAATAATATATATATATAAAATAATATATATATATATATATAATATATATATAATATATATATATATAATATATATGTTTGTGTGTGTATGCATGTATGTATGAATATGTGTCTTATATCTGTCTTTACTTTTAAAATATTGTCTCCGAACACTCCCATTAACATTGCAAGCAGGCATTAAGAACTTGTGAACCCCTTCTGTTATATTCAAAACTTACTGCTGAATGGAAAAACAACATTGGATTCAAAATACGAAAATTGGTTAGTTGTTAACCAGTATTTGAGTATTAATGTCTAATAAATGCTTCATAACTTTTTCCCCTCTCTCTCTCTCTCTCTCTCTCTCTCTCTCTTTCTAATAATGCAGACCGTTATAAGTAAAGAAATAGACCTCTCAAGAGTTATCGCTAAACATGCAACGTAAATGGTTTTTTTAGTATGAAAAGGGTTCAGCGGTTCTTTTATTAAACTTTTGTATTACTCTCAGCAGAAATGTTGACGGAAGTGATATTCACTCTGTGTTGAAAGAGACGGTGAAGGTCTCTTGTATTGATTCTCAATTATAATTTCATTCAGTATTCCCAGAACAGTACAGGGATCTCTTACTGCGGTCTTTTGCTGTTGTCTCTATTTCATGCACGATGGTGTCATTCACACTGTTTTTGTTATTAAATTTTGGTTTTTAGTTTTCTGTAAAAGAAAACTATTGAGGTGGCTATTTGTCTGCCTGTCCGCACTTTTTCTGTCCGCCCATAGATCTTAAAAGCTACTGAGGCTAGAGAGCTGCAAACTGTATGTCGGTCATCCACCGTCCAATCATGAAACATCAAATTGCAGCCCTCTAGCCTCAGTAGTTCGTAAGTTATATACGGTTAAAGTTAGCCATGATCGGGGCTCTGGCACCGCTACAGGTTCCAACAACACAGGCCACTACCAGGCCGTGGCTGAAAGTTTCATGGGTCGAGGATGAGAGTTTTATTGGCCGTTGCCGAGAGTTTCACACAGCATTATACCCTGTACAGAAAACTCGATTGCGTTCTTCGGCGGATTTTTACTTGTTTCTGATTGCAATCACTTTAAATCTGTTGATCTATGTCGTTTAATATTTTCATATTTTTCATGTTGCTGCTGTTGTTCGCTAATCTGTATTATCATATTTTTCCCATATAAGCATGACTGCAAACAAATGAATTTGTTCTTGTTTATTCTTAAACTTTACTCAAATTATTATCTTACACAAACAGGTAACTCTCATCATAGAGAGAGAGAGAGAGAGAGAGAGAGAGAGGGTGTTTATTGTTTATATGGACAGACCAATATATGTTTGAAATTAGAGTAAGCAGATTAATTATGGTAAGTGACGACTATATGGATAGGCAAAATCACAGAAGGCATTAAAAGGGGGTTGAATAGAAGAGAGAGAATGATAATCAAGATGTGTTAATATATTGAATGACCATGAAAACATGAAAAGGCCATGGGAAGGAGGAAGGGAGTGAGAGTTTCATTGTACAAAGTAGTTATCGGTAATATTTGTTGAAATTTAAGGAAAGACATAATGCCTTTTGAATGGTTTCACCCCAGTCTGATTAAAGATTTCCTAATCGAAACTTTTGTTTGGGGTAATATGCATTTTGAGGGCACGGTGTATTCTCACGTTTAGATTTGCTTTTTTTGTACATCATAGTTCTGACCTACAATAGTCGTCTTAACTGTCAAGTAGCTCTATGACTGCTTAAGTACACAGATGCACACTAGAATTTCATGAACTTGCCGATCCGCCCTACCTCATCCGATTCCAGATTTGAACACAAGCCGGCCAGTTGTGAGCTTGACGCGCTACCGCCAAGCTACGAAGCCCGAGAGAGAGAGAGAGAGAGAGAGAGAGAGAGAGAGAGAGAGAGAGAGAGAGAGTTTGTGGGGTCCCTGGACAGTGACTAGGACGGTTGGGTGGGTTTGGGGTAGGTTGGTGGGTTGTTCGTGGCAGCATGGGAGTAGCAGTGAGCCCGTGAAATAAATCAGTGTAATGGCGATTGGATGTGAGTGTGGTATCAAGTGCCTTGACTGGCACTGATGGTCTTCCAAATGGACTTACTCGGTCCCTAAGGTTCACACGCCATTGGGTTGACGACTGAAACTGATTTTGCTCTCTCTCTCTCTCTCTCTCTCTCTCTCTCTCTCTCTCTGTCAAGGATATGCTGAATGGCCCTATTGTAAAGGACTTTCTTTGTTGTGGTTTTTCTAGCTGCCATTTATAGCAGATTGTATTCTCTGAATTGCTCCATTAGCAAAAGACGTGTATTAGAAATTTGTTTCTTTGTGATGCGTTTTTAACGATCAGAAGTCTGTCTTCCCTTCCTTGTTGAATTATTGATGGTTGTCTGAAACTATATCGCTTTCGACAGTGAAGAGTTATTTGACACTTTGATTCAATTCGCTGTGTCGCTCGATAGTTTTTATTTGAATTTCCTCGATCACTAAATGTGAGGAGGAGCTTAGCAATTTGATTCACCGAACCACCGTATTTTTGGTGCATTTTATTTCATTTCCCCCTATCACCATATTGCTTTGGGCTTTTTATGCAGGTCCACTAAATGACCGGTCTGTTGTGTTGCTCATATTCGGATCCACCGGATCGCCGACATTCTTTCCAAGTGAGTCAGGGATGTGACGGGCGAACCAACATGCAAAGCTCTGGCGCCTTTCATTTTACGCCTCTCCTTATTGACTAAGACAGGCACACTGCTGACCTTCACTTCTTGGTTTTAACCTCCTCAGTTATTCATGTGGGACGCAGCTTTTCAGCCTAGTATTGCGCGCATGCTTCGGTTGGGGATTTTTCTACATTTTTATTCATAATGTTGTTAACTTTTTCATCAGTTACTCGAGTGCGTCATACTTTTTTGTTATCGTTATATTGTTAGTGCTTCCTTGAAATTCACGACTGCCAGCAGCACTTGGGGGCTTTTGTTGTTTGAATTCTTGAATTCCTTGTAACGATATTGAAATTGTTTGAGTTGCCTTTTTCTTAGAGCACTAACTCTTACTTTGACATTTTTAACAAGATTTTTGACAAATTCCTTTGTTTAAGCGTCACTAAGGAACCGTATAATATTGTCTTGCTTATCACTGTAAACGTCGTTTTGAAATTAGCAATAATATATCTCTTTCATGGGTTTTCATAATAGTTTCCAGGTCACCATTTAGAAATGGATAGAAGGGTTATTTCACTAAACTAATGACCGAAATCATAATTGTGGGCTGTACGGGAATCAGCTGATGAAGAGCCGGAATACGTACAGTTAGACTATGTTCTAAATGTACGTGTGTCTGTGAGATTTTGCATAAATTTTACCATGTTTCTCCGTGGCGCTGTATGACTTCGTCACCATTGTTATGCATATGGCTCACGTTTCAAAATCATTCATTGCTGCTAAGAATTCAGCACCTGGTCGTCTACTGTCAGGCAAATTGTTGATGAAAAATTGGTGAATTGGTTTACTGAAGAGAGGGAATCTTTATGTAACAATTCGGTAATTGTTACATGAGGATTCACTCTTTCTACCGGCACTGTTTTACATACGCGCGCTCTCACACACATACAAACGCACACACACACACACACACACACACACACACACATATATATATATATATATTCATATACATGTACAGAATACGTAATGTAAGGTATCGGCTCTCATTTTTCACTGTAGGCTATATCACCAGAAGCAAAGAATCTCTCCTCGGACAAAAACGCTGAACCCGTTAATCGCTAGAAAATGTCGTTTTGTCCCCGTTGTTAATATAGATAATTTTGTTATGACGTCACAGCAGACGAGTACCGTATAAGCCGCCCACATCTTTGAGGTCAAGCATTGTAAACAAAGGAAATGAATTATGAACCATATTACGACAAATGACAAGCAGGGACAATTTACATAGAGAAGATTTATTACACTTGAGTCTCTGGAGCCTGCAGTGGGTGTAAGATATATACAATAAACTGAAACTTGTAAATAACAAAGTCTCGTACAAGTTGACATCTAAATAGTGGAGTTTTTTATGTGGATTTTCTGCCTGCAGTTAGCTACGTATCCAGACATCGTGAACTATTTGGTTAATGATGTAAGCCACTACATATTGGACCAGCACAAGGCCTGCAAGAGTTTCGAGGCTTACGAGAAGTTGAAAATTACTATTTACAACCCCTTTTACAAGACAATCGTAAATTTTACCAAGTTATACCTGCTCTTTCTAATAAATATATTTATTTTATTTTGGGAAATTATAATTACTGTTCATACAATATCAAAACAGATAGGAACTAAGATCAGTAACAAATTGAGCATATTTGTCGCAAAATATTCACAGAGGTTGTCCGTAATCATGCCAAATAGAGCCATTTGGTTCGGTGGAAACTTGTATTAAACCATGGTTTGTTATGCGCAAAAAATACGAATATTTTTCACTTTGATTATAGTAATGGAAGTTCTTTTCTGGGATTTGGTTAAGTCGTTCTAAAATACTTTCAAGGTTACATGTTTAAAAGATGAGGTTTGTGGAAAAAATCAGTAACCTACACATCTATTTTATTAAACCTTTTCAGTAACGGACAAGCTCGTTTTTTCTTTGTATGATGTGGCATATACGCATAAGATGAATGAAGTTGCCACTTCCAAAACTGAAGACGTCATTGCCCTTAAGTGCCATATTAATATGTTAAAAGTGCGACATGTTGACATAGAATGGATTGGCTATAAATAAAAAGAAAAGGCCATTTTAACTTGAAATCGAACAATAGGAGGTGTTTCCTGCATTTCTTTTATGTCGTCCAACACTTTTCCCAAGTGTGACGTTTTGGAATTTCTCTGAGAAACCAAATATGATGGTGGGTATTAAACAACACTAACTGCCTTTGATGTCTGTGTGCAGTTCACAATCCACTACTTAAGTTTTAAAGATTTCGCCAAAATAACTTCCTATTGGCGCTGAATCCTCTATCATTTGACAGAGAACACAGTGGCTGTGAATAAATTACTTTGTGAAATATTTATGCCCTAGACTTCTTTAATTATTCACCATTATCACTCATTACACTAACAATGAATAACACTTATCACTCTTGAAGTGATATGAGCAGATTTTCGTATCTTGATGGCTGAAAATTAGACCTGTTCATTCTGGAATTCCACAGTGCTCTCCTTCTTTCACTAATCTCTTGAGTTTTCTCACAACAGCAGGTACCGGGTAATACGATTTGCCGTCTCTGTTTGAACTATTGTAGCAACCAACACACTGCAAGTGTTCGCCATATTTAAAGGATTAATAGGTACAATATCATTGTAAATTTCCGAAAAACCGTTCTTATCATGATTGCGCGCGTTGCTTTTGCTCAACACACCTGCCCTACCACATGGCCGACTTCCGTATTTACATCCAGGCCTCATCCTGGATCGAAAGCTCTATTGTTGTTACTGATGTTGTTGAAATGTAATTTAGGTTTGACGCTTCAGGCTCTGACTGATGTTGAGAGGTTATATTACATAAGTAATATATAGATGTTGTGAAAGAGGTCTAGGAAAGGCAAGTTCTAAATATCCAGGAAGCGTTTGCCTGTGTAAGATTTAGGAGAATGGCGCAGTGTTAGTAGAGTACTTTGACGTACTACTGGTTAGTCATCTCTGCATATGTATGAAACGACTAATGTTCTGGAAGTTTCTTGAAAAGGGGTATCATCTACGATGCACCAATTAAAGTACGAATATGGCAGTTTCCGTGAGGTTGCTTTTTATCTAGTATTATCCTTTAAGGGAACACGGCTTCTTAATGTATGTGTGTAATATATATATATATATATATATATATATATATACGTATATATATATATATATATATATATATATATATATATATATATATATATATATATATATATATATATATATATATATATATTATGTATATATATATGATATATATATATATATATATATATATATATATATATATATATATATATATATATATATATATATGTGTGTGTGTGTGTATATATATATATATATGTATAATATATATATATATATATATATATATATATATATATATATATATATATTATATATATAAAAGAGAGAGATTAACCTGCCATTGTTCTGCAGCACTTGAAGGCTTCTTTATTGCCAGATAAATTACTTGGCATTTTTTAATGGAAGGGTGAAAGGAGGTTGGTGGTGGTGGCTGTAGGGGGCTGGGGGTTGGGCTGGGAAATTCCAGAGGCGAAAGTTTTGAAGAAGGAAGCTTTGAGAGTTGATGAAATGGGAACATGAAACCATTAGTCTGTGTCCCGGGTGAGCTGGATGGAGTTCACTTGTTCGAAGCCTCAACTTTCAAGAGGTGATGAAATATGGACTATGGTATGGAGAGCGTAGTTACTTTTTGGTTTTTGGCAATGATAATTCAGTGGTCACGAAAATAACTGATTATAATTGATTTAAGTGATTGGAAATATGGCATGAATAACTTGTGTTTGTTCATGCCACTTGATAGTTTTGAAGTATATGTTACGGAGAACGTGATAACTGATACCCACATATAAACTAATATAGGTTTGTTTTTATAAAATCGTTTTAAAATTAATTTTACTGTGTGGTTTTTGGTAAGACAATAAGCCAATCAGTATTGAATTTTATTAAATTTTTCCGAACCTTAGAGAGAGAGAGAGAGAGAGAGAGAGAGAGAGAGAGAGCATTTTAAGGTTTCTACTGTAATTATAATGAAGAAGCCACGAAAGGAGATAACAGCATAGGAGACGGTTCACTCAATCTTTAATCAACGATTGTGTGTTTACTGCACCAGCACCCCCTTGCGCGGCGTCCTTGCAACCTTGCAACGAGATGATAAAAACCAGCCCCAGTCAAATTGTCCAGAGTTTATTCAGATCTCCTATAGTAGATTCACATCAACCGTCCATCTGATGCCTAGGCCAGTCCCTTACGACGCTCCTGATTGGCAGTTGATAAGCCAACCACAGGGCTGGAAAATCTCAGTCTTTCGAGAGAGTTCACATAGTCAGGATGTAAGTATGTTCCACCTCTCCTGAGGGATACGTGTTTCAAAAGTATCCCTCAGGAAAGATGTAACATACATCCTGCCTATGTGAACTCTCGAGAGAGACTGAGAGTTTCCAGCCCTGTGATTGGCTTATGAACAGCCAATCAGGAGCGTCGTAAGGGACTGGCCTAGACATCAGGTGCACGGTTGATGTGAATCTACTATAATAGGAACTGTTGATTGATTTTCAGCTAGATAAAGTTGTCAGTAGATAAATGTGAGGTCTTTTGATGTTAGAAGCCTCACACGTAAGAATTTTAGTCAATAGTGCAGATGGTATCATTGGCAACTCTCATCTTTTGTGTCGCTTCAACGCTTACAGTAATTAAAATTCATTAGGATTTTAGCGTGTACCCTTTGGTACTGTGGTCAGATTTTTATCGTGTAGATTGTGTATTTTAAAGTAATTTTGATCGAATATTGTGCTCAGATGGTAACATGAAGGAACTTCAAAGAATGTACGTGGGTAGAATACCTTTCGGAAATTTGATGTCATTATAATTTTCATTCTTATGGAATTTACTTGTCCATTATACTATTGTTTGTAAGGACCAGATTGTTTCGTTATTTCAAATTATAACTCAAAGTTGGGCAGGTGGTTCAAATGCAGGTTGTTGTAGGTCTACCACAATTTCTTCCTTCATGCGGAAGACGCACGTCCACGTGCGGCCAAAAACAAAATGTTTTGTTCCTTGTGCGTCTAGTCCGGTAACGCACCTGACGCCACGCACGCTCATGCGCCGTGTGGGGCCACTCGTGTTTGAACTATAACAGTTGATCGAAACGCACAAAACGCGTAGCCGTGTTAGACGCACGCGACGCGCCGCGACGGATTCGGTGGGGCCTTAGCCTTAGGCCGTGAAGTGGTTGTGACAATAAAAGGGTTATAAAGTATTTGTGCTTAGCAGCAAAGGACTCATAATTAAAACCAGTTGTTGGAGAAGAAAGGTTAGTAAAATATTACCTACGTTCAATCTTTGCTCTGCAAAGGATATGTACTGATATCATTATGTACGTATATATATATATATATATATATATATATATATATATATATATATATATATATATATATATATATACATAATGTATATATATACATTATGTATATATATATATATTGTTACATTTTTGGTTGGGTTTGGCTAAATAGAATGTAACCAAAGTGGTGACTTAACTTCTAATTACATTTAAACAAAATGGTAAGGTTGCCATGAGAGCCTGATGTCACCTTAGATTTCTTTATTTCACATAGTTCAAGCAAGAGAAATAAATCCTGACTGGTATGTAATCCAGCAAAACAAGTGCAACAGTTATCTTATGACAAAATGTTGCAGTTAGCTGGCTTTCAGAATGAAATAGAAATTTTACACAGTGGTAAAGCAAATGGAGTCCGTGGCTCATGAATATACAGTCAACTTTGACACTCAGTTGCAGGAGTAGATCTTGCTTGTAGCAATGTGAATTAATTATCTTCTATTGCAACTTGTCACAGGTAGATCAGGGGCAGAGAGCATGAAGGGACGAGATAAGGATAAGGAATCATGCATAAAAGATTCTCTAACTTGGAATAATCAGTCACAATGGAGGGATGATTTACTCTGTGTCACTGAGGAAAAGATTATTTCATGAATAATCTAGATTCATATGGGAAACACATACTAGTATTCAGCAAGGATTTTACTTTGGGAGATGAATTCTAAGGAAAGGAAATGAGATATAGTGTGAGAAATAGTAACTGGCTCTCAATTGTTAATTTCAGGCTTACCGGGTAAATCCAAATTGCAATGTGCACTGTTACAGTATCTCTAGTTGATCCAATAGGTGTTCCTTTAACAATTGAAGGGACCGTGTGGTCCAGGTCGCTGGTAACCAGATACCAGTGTAGCAATGTGCCAAGGCAAAGGGATACATCCCGAGATTCAGGACCTAGCAGGTCAGGGTTTGCTCTCGGTGGGAACTGAGTTAAGACTGCCGTCTCTAGGCCGAATTTGGAAGTTGTTCAGCTTATGAGCCCTCAAGCTAGGAAAGTGGCGACTTGCTTGTAGGGGGTGTGCCGCAATCCCTGAAATATTAATGAAGACCACCAGAAAGGAGAGCACAGGAATATAGATCTTGCGACAATGATATAAAGGGACTACTATTATGCCTATCCTCCACATGACTAAACTAATCCGACTGCCTGGTTTGACCCTATCTCGAATCTACGCTCCAAACTACCACCTTGCAAGTGGGTCTGGGTTCCCTACTATGCTTCTAGTCTTGCTGTTCTATCTTTAAGGAAAATCGATCCTTAGTTCTATTCATGGAGTAGAGGCGGTTGTGGTTTAATATTCATAATACAAACACACATTATATATATATATATATATATATATATATACATACATATTTTCAAATAAATATTCCTATTAAATGTTATCACACTTTTAAGATCTAGTATTTCAAGACAGCACCCACTATCAAGAAAGAGTTGTCATAAAATCGTGAATGGCGCATGTACATGTGCATTCAATAAGAATTGCACAAAAATGTATGTATGAATATATATAATATATGTATACACGCACACATGCATACCGTATAGAGTGTGTGTTTTTTTATGGAAACTCTTCACGACGAATGGTGAAATACCTACTGGGTAGTATTGCGTTACCGGTGCTGGCCTAATACTATGCTTCTGTTAATAATGATAGCAGTCCATCACGAACAATAACAGGAGCTATACTATCTTGGTGGTGGTCGAAACTAATGGTACCGTATTTAATCAAATTGATTGAGTACCCTATTTTCTTTGCACGTCAACATTTCCAATTTATTTGTCGTATGTAAGTCATGATGAGTGCAGATTTCAGTGTAATAAAGAGAGAGAGAGAGGGAGAGGGAGACCAACAGACACACAAAATTCCCAAATGAAGTTCGTCCAGTAACTGTGAATGCGATATAGTGTTTCAGGGATGACGTGCTTAGACTTCCAGAGCTCAAGTTACTACGAATGTTGGCCGCGAATTGGGGAGAGGGGTTGATGTGGGTTTGATTTTGTGGGGAGAGGGGGCTGGGAGAAAAGAAGAGGGGCGGCCAGGGAGGGAGGGAGGATTTGTAGTCCCGGGATTATTGGCAAATGCTGTGTGCAGGGTCCGAGGGCTTCTCGTCCTCTCCACGAAAATCATTTCCATGACTTGAAAATAAGGTTTTCCCTTTTTATACCCTTTTTCGGCACATTTATGGAATTTTCGGAAATAGCTGCTCTGGTCTTTCCATTTCCTTGTTTCGTTTAATTTAATTAAATAATGGCTGCGCGCTTATTTAAATTATATGGATGTATTTTTATACATATCCAGAGGTTTAATTATTGAAATACGAACTTAAACTTATCAGAAAATACAAAATCAAAATGGTTCCTTTTTTACGTTATTGGAATCGTTTTTAGTAATGGCCATTCAGTGATACTGTGAATATTTACATTCATTTAATATTTACGATTTCATAAGCCTTTTATACAATGCTCTTTATAATGAAATCATTTATGAATAAATTTCGTGTGCTTATGTATTGAAGAACTTGACTGTTGTCATATTAAGTCATTTTGTCTATACATTTAGTTTGAATATTTCGAAATCTTTCTCTCTCTGAATTTATGTTGTAAATGAAGATTTAATTGAAGATATTGGAAAAATTGTCAGGAAGTTATAGATTCCACGAGTGCGTTAGCGCTTGATGAAAACAAAAGGAAGATTGCGTCTGATACACACACACACACACGCACACATATATATATATATATATATATATATATATATATATATATATATATATATATATATATATATACATATATATATATATATATATATATATACATACGTATATGTAACAGGACTTTGTAATCGTTGCTGCTATTTTAAATATCTCTTTATATCTTGGTGTATATATATATATATATATATATATATATATATATATATATGTGTGTGTGTGTGTGTGTGTGTGTGTGTGTGTGTGTACACTATACACTCCCCTCTACATAAATGTGATGATTCAGAACAGAAAGTTATTAATGTTCAGTTAAATTTAGATGCTACAAGTAAAGTATTTTAGTTTACTTCATTGATCCCCCTTTTGCCGTCCTTATACTTACCAGAGGTTTACTAATTAGCCAGCAGTATTATGATGGCGATATTGTGTTAGATGTCGTTAATGAAAGTGTGTAAATTATTTATGACGACGTGAAGTAGCGTTTACTGGCATTAGTCTTTAATGAATGGCTTCAAGTAATAAATGGATGAGGCCAACTGCCGCTTCTATAACATTAGTTGTTCAGGAGGAGAGAGTCAAACAGGGTTGGTTTTTGGATAAATACTGAAATATCTAAGAAATTTTGATCAAGTGAACGAAAATCGTTCGTAGTTGATTATGTTGTATGTTACTCCATCTTCATTACTAGGCTCTGCTTCGTTTTTTCTCCATGTTCCTTCATTCCCTTTCCTTCTGGAATTTTATTATTTTTCATAGGTATTCTAAGACTGATGGATGAACTAGTGTTGATTATTCTGTCCACATATTGGTATATAACACAACTATATAATCGTTGCTGCTATTCTAAATATATATATATCTTGCTAAACATATGATTACGTCCAGGAATTATTATTCGTAATTTGGAGTAATAATCAAGGAACATAAGAGTCTCAGCCTGCATAAGTTTGTACATGATTTTGACTCTCTCTCTCTCTCTCTCTCTCTCTCTCTCTCTCTCTCTCTCTCTCTTCTCTCTCTCACTCAAGTCGAGTGATTTTCGAATCGCTGCTGTGGTATGCAAATAATTCTACTTTCTACACTCTTATATAATTTATGGCGTTTGTAATGTATTTGATGCATTATAATCATCCTACGTAAGTTTTGTCTATATGTACAATCGGCAAGAAAACTGAGGATACAGTTAGCTTTTGTTCATCGAATTTCACATTGGTTTTTTTACTGAAAAGACATAATGTTGCTAAATTTACTTTAGAATATGAAAATAAAATGCAAATTATATCATATAATTTAAAACTGCAAAATAAAAACGTTCAGACTCTTAAAAACACGATGTATGTCCGAAGTAATTGGAATTTCTCAGATGGATTCGTTCATAGAGATCAGGAAGATAGAGAGTGGATTTCTGATTGTAGTACTATGTATCACAATGACAGTATTTACTCTTTTTCCTTTATGAATGGGAATATATTGCATCACCATAATTGGTGATTGTAATTATTTTAGTTTCTACATATTTATGTTTCCATTCCAAAGCATTTAAAGTTAGCTGACGTCAATGGTAGTCAATGTTGCGACGGCTAAGGTAGGTTGAGCAATTGTAGTTTATTCTGCCTGAGTACAAGTCACTGGATACTAGCATAACGGCTTTCACACTTTCATGACTTGATGTTGACTTGCATCAGTACTAGTAGGTGTTTACAAAGCTACTGTCATTAAAAGGAAATCTTTATCAAGGTTACAGTGGCCTGTAAACTCGAAGTTATTCTGGCTATGCTCCCATTACAAGAAGTTCGGAGTTAGCCTACATAGCTAACACGACTGCATTACTTCGCTGCTAGGCTGAAAGATCTCCCAATACATCAGCATTTTTTTGCAAGATATAAAACCTTAATACCCTGTTCAATAGATATCGAGTTATTCGTGGATAAACTATTGCAAATACTCTCTTTTTTGCTTATATTTTCTTTACTCATTTTTTTTCTTTCCCCATTTTGTCCCTCCTCTTTCAGACCTGTGCTTGATTATCCTGCTTCAATTTGCAAATTATGTTTTGTTAGACGTTGGTCTAAAATTACACAGATTAAGTCTCAGTGATATATTTTCTACTGGTAGATTGTTTTTGAGTTCTCTAGTAACCAACATTAACATACACTGTTTTGTACCGTAAATTTTTCGAAATGATTCTTTAGTTAACATTGTGCAATAGTTAACCTTTTGTCGAATTCCTAGTATATGTTGGAGATTTCAAAAAATTATGTTTTTGCAAAGCTGTTTCAAAAGTGGAAATGTAATGTTCGTGTTTCTGTTCAAAAAAGATGTTCGTCCATATGGAGAAAATTAATCTGCAACGAGGAAAGAAAATAAAAGAAAAAATTCATTTCATAGCTGTAACGAAGTTGAATAGATGAATGGAAAAATAAGTAGGGTCGAATACTAGCATTGACTGAATAATTTCATGTTATCTTTCAATGCTTCTGCTGGTGCTGAAGTGTACCTTTGGAGATTCCTAAAGAAGTGCCTCTCCTAATTTCCTATTGAGGTTACAAGAAAGGTACTTTTCCATGTGGGAGATGATGTAGTGTATATATGTATATGTATATATATATATATATGTATATATATATATATATATATATATATATATATATATATATATATATATATATATAGTACTGGTAATCTTCTTAGGCTCGAAGATATGGTAATTCAATTGTATTCCACATAGGTTCATCTCAGAAAATGCCCAACAGTCTCGTCCTCAAATGGACATCTTGGAGCTTTATTAAACGCTCCAAGAAGATAAACGATTTTCATTTTCTTATGTGGAATACAATTGAAATATATATATATATATATATATATATATATATATATATATATATATATATATATATATTATTGTCATGTGCCAGCCGCGATCTCATTGGGTCCAAGGCTTAAGATTTCAGTTGATTGACTAGATCAGTGACTTGCTTCAATTAGGATGCCTTTGCAAAAGGATAACTAAATCAGTGACTACGTAGGACCAGCAAAAAATGGTGACAGTGAACAGATAGTTGTCAATTAAGTAATGTGGAAATATACTAAGCTACCAAAATTTGTTCAAAGGGAAACCCTATGTTTCCACTAAAATTAAGTATAATTTCACTAAACTGCAAGGTATATTACAGAGGTTTCTGTTGAACCCCGTGCCATTGTAGACTATGTTAAACAGAGTTACTAACACAAACAAGTGCCGCATCACCTATGATGTAATAACTAAGTTAGCCTAGAACTAATTCACATTACCTGATATGTCAGTGGACTTGACGTTTGTTGTAGTATGAGCCTGTGGGATAATGGTCGAGGAAGTTGGTATCTTCTTGCTGCCAATGAAGGGAGTTAGTTGGGTGCGACTGGAATTGCTGATCGCATAATTTCGATGATGTAAGTTTGGCTATGATGGTGAGTTAAGGATTCGTCTGGAGTATGAGTCTGTTACAGAAGGGCTCATAGGCTTCTAGCTTAAACCAAGGCACTGGGCCGGATGAGCCTCTCTCAACTCTATGTGGACAGCTGGGTCCGGTGATGGCTGTGGACGTAAGCCCCTCGTGACTAGAGCCACCTTCTAATATGTAGGCCCCTACTTTACTGATTTGTAAGGGCGATGTTGGGCCCTGATATCTCCGTCTGCAGCCCCTATCTTTGGTGTTTTCCGATCGGCGGCTTCCATTGTTTCTTCATCAGAGGACGACCTACCAAATCCCCAGTTAGTGCTGGAAGAGAGAAATATTTTGACAGAAACGAGTGTCTCAATAGGTAAAGCAATAGTAGGGGAGTCGCAGAGGAGAGAGAGGTTGAGCTTGGTTGGAGTTACTAGGTGCGAAAGGGTTAGGGTCAGGTTAAAATTCAATTACCCGTGACAGGGTCGAGAGGGGTCAGCTGCTGGAGAGGAGGTGTTAATGAAAGTATTGCGCCCCTAGGAAAATTTACACAATAGGAGAAGGAGAGGTGTGAAGACTAAGTCTGTCCCTCTTCCCATGAATTTTGTGACCGAATGCAGGTGGGCATATGCAGGTTGCCTGCTAGCTGGGAGGCGTGAAGTGCTAATGACATCTAGAGATCGTTAAAGGTGTTTATATGGAATTGGATAGGGAATATGACAATAGACTTAAGGGACAAATCGTCGTGGGATTGTCTGGAGAATTCGTTAAGGGTGATGCAGGTGTTCTCAAAGAAGTGCCGCTAAGCCGAGAATCTATTAGGAGTTCTCAAGGAGTGCCAAATGTCATACTATTGTATTCACTGTGACTTGAAAGGAAATTTTAAGACTGCAAATGGTACGTCAGGAGAGACAAAGCTAACCTGAGCTTATTTTGACACTAAGCTGGTTCATGATGACATTAAAGGGTCGTTGGGAGACGACTGAGAGTGTATGATTTATTTGACAGCTAGACGAATCAAACTGATTTTCCCCATTGGATAAAATTTTAATAGTCTAAAATGCAAGCATCATAAAGTGATGCATGGGACATTACATATAAATATTTTTATTATATATATTCTCATGCATATATACATACAGACGATAAGCAAATGAACAGGCATTTTATCCTTAAATGTTTAATAGCAGACATTTTGCAACCGCTCAATTGCATTTCCACAGCTATAACAGTATGTTGCAAAACTGACATTAAGTATAAAGATTTCAAGATTGTTGGGAGACATAAATAATTAAAATGGACCTAAACATTTCAGAATCGTTGATAAGGAAGACAGTCTCAACTTTAAACCCCTAGGTTGTCATCTACACAGTTGTTAGTTACTAATTTGCTGTTTGAAGAATTGTTTTCATTGTTTTTAAAATGGTTTCCTTTCAGTTTCCTCGCTTTTACTGGTCAGATGGGTCTTGTGTTTAATATGTTGATTCTAAGTCCTTAATCTTCTTATTCGTTTTATTATGTCACTGTTCTCTGTGTTTGATTGAGGTTTCAGTGTAAATTTATGGTGTTACAGCGTCTCAAATTGTTTCAGCCGTGGAAATGAGACTTAAAAGTGTTGCGAAACGTCGGTTCTTTGCTTGACCCTTATGTAGTATTGAGCAACGGCTCTTTCCCTTTTATATTATATATTGTTCAGGATTTTACACCCCAACCAAGTAAAATAATACCCTTTTATAAAGGAATTTATTCTCGAGTTGCCCTTGTTCTCAGTCAGAACCATCTCCTCTATTCCTGTTGGCTGCCTGGAATGAATCTCCACAGGTATCCTGAAAGGGATGAAGCATCCCAGTGCCCGAGATTTTAAAAGGAGGAGGCAACTGCAGCTCCCTCTCAGAAGTCCCAGACGCATCCCAGAGCTCAGACGCTCTCACCAGCAGAAGTAAGCACCACTCCCCACCTTTTGCTCCCCTGCTTCCTCTGGGTATCCCACATGTGTTCCTTTACCATCCATAGTCCACAGATCGATCAGCAAATGAGAAGACAACAAGACCACAAATTTCCAGGTACTGCAGAGAGTAATTTCGGGTGCAGCCAGTTATCGTGCAGCCAGTAATCGTTTTTTCCTTAGTCTGTATTTCGTTTCATTCTTTCCAAGGCGACTTCCCCCCCTTTCTTGGCACAGCTTTTCACTCCCCAATTTTGGTTCAATGATGTAATTAATTCCCCTTGTGAGGCTAGTAGTGATATTTAAACTTCCCCTAGTTAATCAAGCAATGTAGTATTCCTTTCTGTGTAAGCTCTTAGTTATTCTATGCCCCCTGTGAGTGGGCTTTGATATGAAATGCCAAGAGAAAGTAATGTGTAGCATTTCCCACGTGACCATCACTTTAGTACTGATGCTAAAAATGCAATCTCTTTGCAGACAAATATCGGGCAGGGTTGTGAAAGGAAACTTGTGAATCTGTGGGTACGACACTCTTATTTAAATAACTCTGCGCAAATCATATCTCTGTGTCTGGGTCATATCCTAGCATGTGTTCCAGTGGACTTGCAATCAACTACCTTCGTTTATTTCGGGACCTACTCAAGTCCCTTACACCCTTAAGGTGTGAATTGCTGCTCAGGTAATTTAATTGTAAATATCGTTCATTTAAACTAAACTCCAGAGTTTTTCTTAAATTCCTCCCTTCAGTAATATAGGCCTTCAGCCGTAGATTTTTGTTTGTAATGATCTCGTCCCGTCATACAAAGCCATTTTAGGAGTGCCAGAAAGTCACATCCCCACATTTTATACTGAGGGAACGAGCCATTTATTACAATATATATATATATATATATACATATATATATTATATATATATATATATATATATATATATATATATATATATATATATATATGCGACACTAATAGCCACAATGCCTTCTTAACTTCTTGAATTCTTTGCTCTATTTTGCATACGCTTGTCACTACAAAGCCTGAAGATCCAAGTTCAAAGAAATTTAGTAAACAAATCGTGATGTCCGGTACAGGGAAACGACCAGGTCGGCAACGTGACGTCTTTGTGATTATGGGTCCTGGGTTCGTTCCCGTCACCGGACATCACAATTTGTTAACAAAATTTCTTTGAACTTGGATCTTCAGGCTTTGTAGTGACAAGCGTATCCAAAAAAAAGAGTAAAAAATTCAAGAAGTTAAGAGGTCATTGTGACTGTTACAGTTGCATATGTATCTGGTAAAAAAGTGACCAGTAGATTCTACACACACACACACACACACACACACATATATATATATATATATATATATATATATATATATATATATATATATATATATATATATATATATATATATATATAGATAGATAGATATAAAACAAATCCTTCCATAGTAACGAATGCAAACATACCATACAATATTAATTTGTGTGTTGAGACTGGTATGCTCGTTAACAACAATATATGTTCACGTAAAAAGATCAGTACTCTTGATGAAATTAGATGAGTTTTGATTAACTAATTACAACGCATGACATTAAAAAGATAGTGTAACTGAAAAAAAGTACTTGTACAAACACGGTAGTTAAAATAAAAACTGTTAAAATCGTTGACATAAAAAAAAAAAGGATGTTGGTTGATAAAGGTTAAGAGAAATGAAGATTGGAAAAGGAAATTAACATAAACGAGAAGTGAGGGTTCTGAAACCGTTAAAAATATAACAGCTTAGAAATATGTAGAAAGTCTTTTTTAATGTATTACTTAATCATTTATGTTGAAGAGTGAGAATTTTCAGAAAATTATGTCACAGATATTTTCAAAGAGAAAAGATGGACGTTGTTAATTCTTGTCATAAAGAACATTTTTATGATTTACCCCTCGCTTCTGTCCGCGTTTTTGTGATGGAAATACAATATTTCGAATCAATGTTATGCAGTTTTGTGGTACATCCCATTATGCAGAGATATTAGCGACATGCGTTGAAATGAAGCAGAGTTCTTTTTATTTCCCTCTCTCTCTTTTTCTTTTAAACACGTGAGATTTTTCGATAAAGAGATGACTGTAGATTTGATAATCTTTAATGAATTCTTAGTAACACCTATCAGTTAGTAACTGGAAATTTATTCATTGGAATGGAATTATTAGTAAAAAGCCTCTCTCTCTCTCTCTCTCCTCTCTCTCTCTCTCTTCTCTCTCTCTCTCTCTCTCTCTATCTCTCTCTCTCTCTCTCTCTCTCTCTCTCTCTCTTTTGCTGTTCTGTGCCTTGTTATAGTAAAACTATCGGCTTTTTAATTTATATATATATATATTATATATATATATATATATATATTATATATAATATATATAATATATATATATACATATGCATATATTATTTTTATTTCAGTATGGTTGTCCGGAATTAGAACTTATTTTGGAATGTTTTGAATATTTTTCTATTGTCATTTGTTTCGCCTTCATTTTTATGGAGCTTTAATCTTACATCTTTTTATGACTGCATTTTTTTCGGTACCAAATATTTGCTACCTTATTTATAAGTAAAATAACTCTATTAGTTGCCAGGAGGTTCTTTGCAGGTTTCCTTCTGTCGATTCTCACTCACCGTCAGCTGGGAGACCCTTCATGAATGCATCCCTCTCCCATTACCCTAATACCCCTATCCCATTCCCTCCCCCATCAGTAACTGCTAAGGCTTCTCTTCTCTGGGACCACCATCCCCATTGTCTCTCTACTTGATGCTACCATGATTAATCAAGTCGATTCTCCAATGTCACCCCTTATGAACGTGTCATAGATGAGGAGCGCGTGTTTCTCGTCGACTTTTTTTTACTTTGCTCTTCGTGGAATCCAGGGAAGACTTTTTGGTTATCATCGATTAGGAGAACATTAAAGTCACCAAATCCACATGGTACAGGCTACGTAGACTGTATCACATTAGTGTTCCCTAGTCTCAAAATCAGTTTTGCTTCGTTTTTAAAACGTTATTGGCACTTCTATACATAAATTCTACACGTGAGAGTTCGAGAGTCTTAGAGCTCTTTAAATAACCCTAAGCTTAACTGACCTGCCCAATTCATTCCTTTGATAAGGGGTTTGAGAGTCTTCCCATCACCATGCTTATAATACACCAATTTGCTAATCTTACTAAATGTCTGTCCATTGAAACGTCTGTTTATCTCCTACCAAATATTACGGATAAATGATATGTAGGAAATATAGTCGACGCTCATTCATTGTATCACTTTCATTATTAATCTTGCATTACGGTTGATATGTTACTAAATGCATCATCGTCATTGATGGTCTGCTTTGTCCAAACACAATAGCCAACTATTTTACAGTCTTGTTTGGAACCCGAGAGAGAGAGAAGAATCTTCGTTGATAGAAATATTATTTAGATTTGGTTTCTAAACAAAATCGCAAGGACTTGATTGCATTTCAATAATAGGTTGCTGGCTGTTCTTTATAGACATGAATCCATATTGAGTATGAGATAAGTTGAGTATGGAATATTTTTCAGTATTTTGTAGGGTCTGGTCATATTCTTTATAGTTGGTGTTGCATAAGCTAGTGGATGTTGTTTGTATAGGGACAGTATTGATGAATGGTTAGTTTCTTGGGGGGGTTATATAAAATCCGTTTAGCTCCTAGTTTAAGAACTAATCACATACATATATTTTACAATCACATTCATGTCATTTGTTATATATCATCTATATATATATTATATATATATATATATACTTGTAAAATAACCTAAAATAACATATATTAGTTTTCGAGGTCGCTGAGATGATTGGTGATGCTCCTGATGCTGTTTAAGTAGATAGGAAGGTGTTAGAGGAGATGAAATATAAAATCTAAAAAATGCTGGGCAATGTAATGGAATAAACTATTTTAACAGGAAAGGAACAGGACGAGAGAGAGAGAGGAGAGTTTATCGGTTGTCAATCAGTGATTGGCATGAGGAACTGAGGTTTGATTCTGATGTGAGGCAGAAATGATATATACTATATGTATATATATATATATATATATATATATATATATATATATATATATATATGTGTGTGTGTGTGTGTGTGTGTGTGTGTGTGTGTGTGGGTGGGTGTGTGTATATATATGCAGTTGAGTGTTACCATTGCTTCTTATTAATAATCTTTACAAAGTGTGCTAGCTTCTGTATTTCTCTGACTCAAGCCATGATCTCATCATATGTGTTTGTGTGTGTGTGTGTGTGCTCGCGCAGGCAGTAGAGTAAAAACTAATAAGCAAACAAGCAGAAGCAGTAAAAACGAGAGGGAGATCTTGAAAAAGCCGCCAAGAGGAAGGTCTGAAACGTTTATGATGTAACATGAGGAATGTTTTAGCTGCTTTCATGTCGCTTGTATCCTCCCTTCCTCTCTTCTCTTCGCTGCTGTTCTCTTCTCCCCATCTCTCCCTGTCCGCGAGAGAGAAAGAGGGACGGGGCGAGGAATATTAAAGAAGGGAAGGATGCATTCCTTTGATATTCTCCCAGGCTGGAGTTTTGTGTCAAGAGTCCTGAATGCTTTTTATGCCCATGAAAGATCATAGTACGGGGCAAAGGTTGTAGAAATAAAGATCGTGAATCATTTTGAATGTATGTGTGTAAATGAACAGTTAATGTGCTTATATATAGATATAATATATAGTACTTATGTTTCTATGCAACTCAGTACTCACACACGCACACACACACACACACACACACAACACACATATATATATATATATATATATATAGTTTATATGTGTGTGTGTTTGATAGTTTATAAATGAAAACCACAATAAAATAACAGGTGGGCCCCAATGATGCAGAAATAAACAACAAGGGAAAGCACTTCGTACTGATCCTCTGACTTATTTTCCTGTTGTTATCACCTATTTTACTGTAAATGTCGCGAATCTCCTGCGATTTTTGAGCCGTTGTATGTACTATGGATGTATGTATGTATGCATGTGTTTCTTCGGTTAAAATTCTGTTATATTTAGCTGCAGCTTAGAATATATTTAGAGCCTTAATGAGCTCGCTTTAGAATGGATGATCTACTGATCTCTTACCATAATTAATAAAAACATTGGTAAACTGTAACATCGGCCAATGCTCTTCATTTAAAATATTTTCTGTAATTGTGGGTAGTTTGTTTTAAAAGACCTTAATTCTTTATAATTATAATTCTGGCTTTGTTTTTCCGTTTTTTATTATTATTGATTTTAGATGGTGTTTATAGTATTGACGAACATCTGTCGAGCGAACCCCTGCAGATTTATTACCTGATCGACAATTTTATTTATAACTATATTTAGCATGAAATACTCATAATTATTATTTATTAAGTAGTTCTACAGTAATATTGAATGCGCGTTGCCTTATGAGGCTTATGAATATAAAAGCCACCTCTAGTTGAGTAATTTTAATGTAATGGCTGACGATAATGTTCGTAGTTTCACATATGTAAATGAAATTAAGCGATTCAGGTGTTATGAATAGAGTTCATTCTCGATACAGCTAAGAAAATCCTTTATATGAAGGACGTATTTTGTTTCCCTTAAGGAAATTACTTTCTATACTCTGTTATTTTTCATCTGTCCATCCGCCTGAGGTGTTTTTGTATGGTAACACTGCGTCCCGGGCTTCAGATAGTTACATTCAGCTTACATTCAACGATTATAATAATATCCTTTTTCGAATATTAACGGTGTAATTCGCATACAGTAAATTATCAAAACACTTTTCAGTTGCAAATGTACACCCAGATATCCTTTTATTTACCTAAAACTTACACATAGCGTAACAATCGAAAGCCCGGGACGCAGTGTTACCATACAAAAACACCTCAGGCGGATGGACAGATGAAAAAAAACAGAGTATTGGCAAGATAATTTTCTGAGAACATTCTGTTTATTAAGAAGAATTTGAAAACGGTCACCCATTTAGGAAATAGAATTATCATCAAAAGCTTTGAGAGAGAGAGAGAGAGAGAGAGAGAGAGAGAGAGAGAGAGAGAGAGAGACTGGTTTACGTATTGAAATAATTTTTTTTTATTAAATTTTGTGAGTTCGTAAAAATTATTCAGATGACATCCTAAGAATTTGGGATTTAGCAGTGTCACAGTGTGTTTAACAATAAACTAACATGTCATGTTTTCGAATAATAGATCTTATTTTCTTCTAAGAATACCCGCTGTGTCATTATTCAAGTCAGTGAGCAAATAGTATCGTGTCTGTTACTTGTCATTTTTTTATTTTTAAGCTTGTCAGTGAATGTAAGGATATACATTCCGTCAATATGCATCCCGTACCTTATATAAGTCCTATGCTTATCACATCCGTTTGCTCTAAGCTTTGTTTGAGCCACTTGTTTCCTATTCCATTTTTATGAAGTTTTCACATATTGATCAGGTAAAAAATATCGAATTGTTCTGATTTGGAATATTCAAGTTGCGGAGTTAAGCCAAATGAGGGGTTTCTGTTGGTAAAGAAGTGGTTACTTAATACAGTGAATGCTTTTGAAATCTGGGGAACTAATGTTGTTTCATTGTGATTGAAGCAGTCCTCGACATTTTCACCAGCGAGTAAGAAACAATTTGTTATTAATCAGTTACCATGGTGATTATAGATTTCGTATTTTGATGTAAAACAGCCTTTCATAATACTGCTTAACCCATGTCTTTTGTCATTTGTATTGTGAAATGGTCTCACCCGATTTTTATTCGATGCCACGAGATTTCGAATAGGTTGTGATACTACGGACCCCACACCATTGCCTTAGGTTTTTCATGTAGGGTTTGTACTGGCTGCTTTCTCTCCACTTCCCTCTCTTTATCCTCCTAAGGACATTCTTTTTTGTGGAAGCTTGCTTCCTCAGAAGTGAATTCACTCGAAGGCTTGATACATATGAACTTAGTTCGTTTTCAGTTATGATGTTAATAGTCAACTTGCAAAGGGCAGAATCCACCTTGGTCCTCTGTGTATCCATTATCATTTTATTGGCGTATGTGTAAGCGAAAGATTTGTTTTGGCCTTCGAGAACTAGTCTGCTTACGCTTATCGTTATTTCTTAGTGCCATTAATTCTTTTGGAGTATTGCAGTGCAGCGCCATGCTTTGGAATAGAATGTTTTGTTTTTAGAATAGAATGATATGTTTGCAGTCGCCCTCGTTAACAAAAGTTGATCTGTGATGATGCACCAGGTTTTAGGTCTTCGCCTGCGTATCTGATGCCGCTGAAGCTGATGGCATGTCATGATAGCAAAGGTTTTAGTGTCCATTATCTTACGCTTTGTTGTATTGTCTGTGATGATAATGAAGTTTAGTGTACGTGATTCGATAGTGTGGAAGTTGGTATGTGAGAGTGTGAAATGTATCGGCTTTCATTATATTATTACTGGAAGAAGCAAACTCGAGATGACATTCGGAATTTAATTTTATATTAACTTTTGCCTCGGGAAGTAACCGGTGATAATATACGAGGTTTTAGAGTATGCTCTTCTCGTGCCTTGTAGATTGGTGTATTGTTATATGTTTTAAAACAAAATGACATAATTTTGAACGCTTGTTCTTCCTATCACCAAGGGGGTTATTGCCTGACAGTTGTTAGACTGTCAGCAATGTTCCATGAAGATAGATGGACGGGATGGTGAAGCTTCGTGAGAAAAAAAAAAAATTCTTTCCCCTACGAATTTACTTCCGCTGAGTATTGATTTTTCGCCATAGAAATCTAAAATTTTCCGTGATATCCCTATATAGTCTATCATCCGTTCGTCCATTCTCCAGGCGTTTCATTGAGCCACACTTACGGCTGAGAGCAAATAGCTGCCTTAAGTGGTTGGCATTAGAGTAGATGCTCCCTTTCTGGATTAATTAAGCCTCTTTAGAGTATTGTGTTTTTTGTGCGTATCGATGAGGGTTTAATAACAAGAAAAAGATAAATCCGGGAGTGTCCGCATTGTAGGTTTGTATTCAAATTTAGGGTTCATTTATCCATTGTTGATCTGCCTTGGTGGAAGTTTTCCATTCTGATATTTCTAGTTACCTAATAGCTTATCTTGCTTTCGATATGCTATAGACTGAATGTAAATAGAATGTCGTATCTGCTGATTAGAATTCAGCAACTTTTTCTTATTTAGTAGGGATGGAATAGGGCCATTCGCACTGCCAGAAGAATGGAGGGCGCTAGCAATATTGGAGAGAGAGAAATAAAAACTTTGGTGCAAGGATATAAGACAGGAAATTGAATAAAGACTTAGGTATTGTGGAGAAGAGATGTGGCTGACCTGTCTGACATTGTGTGATAGGTAAACCCAGCCTTTTCTCATTGTATGTAATAGGGATATTAATGATTTGTAGAAAGAGGGTAGTCATAATAAAAAAATAAAGAGAGTTCATTAGGCCATTTGCTTTCGTGATGGTTATAGAAGTCGCAAATATTTCATTTGTTTTCCCTCCTCTTCTTTGAAGAGTCGCGAAAGCAAAGCATGTGTGCTTTCCACCAGGAGAGGTCTCACCCTCCCAAGCATGTCTCGATCCTTCCTATTTGTTTTGGAGGGGGAACGTCGATTCCAATAGATGGATTGCCTGACAACAGCTATCTATATCCGTGGATAGCACCAACAGACGTCCGGCCAAAATCATTCCATGAGACAGTCGTTTGAGTTGGCGTGTTTTTTTTTATATCAGGAAGAAATAAGTCAATTTCTTAAACAGATAAATTTGCCTTTGAAGAGGCTGCACTACTCACCTAGTTTGACAATTACTCTAAAACATTGCATCAAGTAACAAATACTTCATTTCCTGAGCTAATGAATTCTCTGTCTATTTCATGCCACGTTTCTTTGTAGATTTTGTTGTGTTTTTTATATAATTACGCTATCTGAGCACCAAACATGATATATGCTGTTTTGACATGGTCCCTTTTACTTTTTTATGGAACATTTTTAAGGTATGGGAATACTGTAGTAAGCCATTCTCACTATCTTTCCGTGTATTTATAGGAAATATAAGGCTTGATTAGACATCAGTGCTTGCGTTTTTGGGGTCATCAGTTACAATCTATAATGTGTTCGTTCATACGTTCACAGCTCTCGTACCAATCTCGATATCGATTTCTATGCAGTTACGTGTCAGTGCAATGACGCCAGTTGGGCCCAAGTTGCTTTAGTCTGACTTCATTGAGTGTATGATTCCTTGTCTGTATGGAGCGAAAAAAAAAACTGAAGTCACGCATATATCTCTTTTGTTAATAATGAGGGTGAGTTCATTTATCTTAAGAATGTGTTGGGATTTGGGCGGCCGAAGTTATAATGATAATAATAACAATAGTTTTTATTATCAGCTCAAGGCTATATTCAAGGAATATACAAAGAATATCAATAACATACAGTTTAGATACATAAGATAACATGATAGAAAAAAATGCTCAATCAGCAATATCCACACTTGCTGAGGTAGTATAACAGATGATAATCAAAATAATGGTAATAACCGTAATAAATGAGAGTAGTTAGAAAATTGAGTGTAACAAAACTCTATTGATTATGATCACAGTAATAATAAAAAAGGAAAATACCAGTAATAACAGTAATCGTAGCAATACAATAATAATGACATTATGCAGATGACATTTTGCAAAAAAAGAGATTAAGTCATTTAAGGAACAAACGCCTCATTTTCCCATCTTCCCCACAGTTTAGATCTTCTTGCCTCACTATTTATGATGCTTTGTATGAGCGAATTGCTGCTGTTTCGCAGTCAGGTGATCAGACTGAACATTGTCCGCCATACAATGATTTTTAAATTGTCCAGGTGGTTTTCTGTGAACATCTGTGTGGCTGAGTGGTATCGAGGGGTGTTATGAGGTGTCTCAAAATGTCGTTGTGAACCACAGTGATACGTCTCGTGGTCTCTCGGGTGTAGTTCGTCCACAAGGAGCGCCCATAGATACAGTATCGAGCAGTAGTTTCAAGTCTCGGTGACAGAAGGCAAACCTCCTTGCAATCATGTTGGCCGTTGCACATAGTTTACGACGCCTCTGTTCTATGTCTGCCGTATCTTTTAGGTCCTCCGTGGTAATGTGACCCAAATACGGAAATTCGTGCTCGAATTCCAGACGGTGATTTCCGAGGAAAATTTGTGTTCTGCAATATGCTTAAGCGATCTCGCGGGCAGCGACATGCATTGGGTCTTGGTTTCGTTGCATAGGATATCAAATTCCTCTGCATATCGTATGCCACGATAACTGTTACGCCACTTAGTGAAAACTGGATTTGCTTTTGAAGGTTTTTGTACATAGATGTAGGTTTTGTTGAAGACGAAAGAGCTGATTCTTTGTTAACGTCATGTTTTTGTTTGCTGATCTGCATTTATGATGGCGCATTTTTTGACTTTATAAGAAGTTTCGGAAAGGAATGTGAACTCTTGTGAATTTGGATGGTTGAGAAAGTGCAGACTATACGTTAAGTGGTCTTTGTCGGTGAAGTTTCATCATTATGTAGTTAGTTGAAACGCTGATTAATTTGAACAGAATTAGGGAAAAAAATTAAGAACCTTATGGTAGTGGTCTCTCTCTCTCTCTCTCTCTCTCTCTCTCTCTCTCTCTCTCTCTCTCTCTCTCTCTCTCTCTCTCTCTCTCTCCCCTGATGGGTGTGTTTCAACGAAACTCCACTGTACAATACCGGGTGAGGAAACCAGTGATATGGACACTTTTCCTGAAAATCCGATATGGCTCTGTTGATCTAATTCATGAAATTTATAAATGATTGTTAGTTGCTTGTGTGGATTGTTTCTAATGGTGAAGAAGACGAAGGAAGAAGATTTGCTTGGTACTTAGTTCCAAGTCCAAGCAATTAACAATGTACTTAAGTACAATTACTTTTCGACAGATGTCAGTATTTTTCTACACGTGTATGTAAATAGTAATATATTATAATGACCTTACCGAAACGTATATATGTATCTCTGCCCTTCTTTAGTGTCGGTACTTCTCAGATTTTAGATATTGATCAGTGAGCCTCGGCCCACTGCACCTACGAGGTGAAGAGCTACCCAAAGAACGTCTTAGTACTTAGTGAAGGTGATCAAAAGTCATTCATCTCGCAAGAAAAAGATAATGATAAAAATTCTATTAAATTTCCCAGTTTAGTTGATAATACAAAATGCAATAATATAAAGCAGATTGGACCTACTAATAAAAAAGTGTGATATTTCCAGTTTAGAAAAAATATACAAGAAAATTGTAATTTTCCAATTTCACAATTAAGTAATAACCGAAAAACCTTAAGCATAAAATAGTTATTACATTCACCTCAGCTTTCGGTTGATGGTATATTTAAACCCTCCATTATTCTATTATAATTTGTGGTTTGCTTCGAAAAATTAATCAATTTGAGGGGTGGATGAAAGTTTAAACACTAAAAAACAAAATCCACGTGACCAAAACATTGACTAAAAACAAATTCATAGGAAACACTACACTTAGCCACGCCAGTAGCCTTATGACAAAAAAGTTGACTACAAAATGGAGGTCAAGGGTACGCTAATTCATGACTCACCGTAAATCGCCAACCCAGTTTAACACTGCTTTCTATGGGCCTTTGAAAGAAACCGTTCACACCGAATGCATCGAGTAACGCACGTCGCGTCGAGTCAAGTCAAATAGAGCTTGACCTATTTTTGACGTCAGTCATAGCGAGTCTCCGAGCCGATCGGAACTATGCTGGTCTAACTACTGATAAACTTGGTTCGGGAGCGCCCTGCTATTTATGATGCTAGTGACCCCAAACACCATGATCGTCACTTCACTGCAACCTTATGAAAAGAAGTTACTGCTGCAATGTCATGCTTTAAACCATTTATTATGATTTGAACAATACATTTTGCTTGTATATTACTGTGGCCTATAGGCTAACCTAAATTAGCCACTCAAAACACCCTAAACTATCAATATCCCCTTTCTTTCCATAAGCCTCTCATTTATAATAATCATGTAATCTGTTGTGTTAGGTAGGTTTCCCACTTTTCATGCAGTCTAAAAACCTAAAGAGAGAGAGAGAGAGAGAGGATTCAGGTATTTATATACAGACATATATGTATCAGACTTGGGTTCAGAGTACAAGTACTTATATTTGTACTTGGGCTTCTGCACAAAATGTTTAGTAATTGTACTTATAACTCAGATTTTTAAAATTAATGTACTTAAAAAACCAAATTTAAAGTATTTTTCAAGTACAGCTCAGTAATAATAGTGCAGGTATATAAACAGGAATAATGAAATAACTATGGATTCACAGGAAAAATATAAACGCTCAGTTAGATATGGACAACATAGTTCGGCATTTTTTCCATCATATAAATAACACTAACCATACCATGGATTGGAAATCATCCCGAATTTTATACAAGAGCAGCTGTCGCTACAAATATCGCATGGTAGAATCTCCATTGATAAAGCAACAAGATAATAGGATTAACCTTTCCAATGGAGACTGGGACTCTGACCATATAGACAATATCTTCCTTCAGGCAACAATGAAGCAGATTACAATTAACAGAACCAACGTCGGCTTAGTGGTGACCCCAGGCATCACCTAAGCCCTAAGGGCATATCTCCCACTATATATTTTACTAATGTAACTTCTTCTGTCATTCACTACTTGATAAGGGTGGAGGTTAGTCCATCGAAATATAGTCCTTAGCTTTAATTTAACCCAGAGTGTTTTAATGGTCCTTTTATACTTGAGACGTATCCTGTTTTAACTGAAGAATTTATTTGCATATATGTATATATATATATATATATATATATATATATATATACACACAGTGTACATGTGTACTTATATACATATATGCATGTATACATATAAACATACAGTACATACATTATACGTGTGTATTTATACAAATATGCATGTATACATATAAACATATAGTGCATTCATTATACATGTGTATATATACATATACACACAGAAACACTAAATGTTTTCCATTCTGGATGAGAAACAAATATGTTGCAAAAAGTGTAAACTTTGTTTGCTAACAACGTTTCCTAGTGTGGACAGGCCTTTTTACCTAGAGGATTACTGCTTTCCTTTATTATTATTTTATCTATCTTCGTATCAATCCAACTCTAGTTTAATGACTTGGTCTTTGAGATCGTTTCTTTCTCTTATTCAGCCGAGTTCGTTCAGTTTGCCACGCCGTCATTCAGATTCTTGATTTCCTTTCCCGCACTGTTCTTTATTCGTTTGTTTTCTTCCTTTAACTCACGAGTTTCTCTCTTCTAGTCCATCGCTTGCGCTTGCAGATCGGCAGTCTGATTACATAATTCATTGCAAGTCTTCACCATGTGGTGCACTTCCTCGTTCAAGGTATTTATTGTACAGTGATATTTATATCCATGCGACATGATTCTTTTTGTATCGTCCAGATTTTCAGATTCAACGTAACGTTGCCAAGTAGTGTTAAACTTCTTTTTTTTTCATTTCTAATGTCATACATGTCCAAAAGTCTGCGAATTCTCAGCTAGCACTATTTTCCTTATGGTTATATAAATATGATCCCTTTTATGCATTGGTATAATTCATAATCCGTGTGATTTGAACTGATTTTTTTTTCATCACATTGCTTGGTTCAAAGTAGGGCTTGGTAAGGTTAGCGGTGCCGTCAATGAAAGCGCTCTTACATGCTCCTCGGGCTGGTTAACGTAATTACCTCTGCAGCATTATAACAGTAGACCTAGTAAGCTCAACAGTCACCATAACAATATTTTCAAAAGAGGAATATGAATTACGACAAGTTTTCTTTTAATGTTTAAGCTTTAGGCTGTGTTCAAGCTGCCTGGATGTTGCAAAATGATTTTTAGACCTAAGCAAATCATCTAAGCTTTCTGAGATGTAATCTCTGTTACTAAAGCATATATTTGTAGAGATTAACTGTTCTTTGAGGAATAAAAGATGATGATGATGATTTTGATTATATGGAGAGGATGCTATTAATCGAAATATCATAAATATTAGTATCAAGTCGTATAGAACACTTGTTTATCAACTGGCTTAAAATATTATTTTCTTAAAAGTCCTTCTGCTCGCTTTTGTGAAAATTTTATTCTTTCACAAGGTAACTTCAAGTAAGAGAATGTGTAGATACCTCATTTGCTTTCTGGCAGAAATTGTTAATAGAGAGATGTGAATGCTAATTGTAAAGCAAAGAAATCTAACACACCTAGGCTCAGGAACAAAATCTTGGCTTTGACAAAAGAATAAAATTTTGCATAGGCGAATATTTGCTAGTAGCCATCTTTTTTTTAAGTATTTAAGAAATATAACAAATGATTTTGTATGAGAATCCAAATATTCCTCTTACAAATTTAAATAAATGTTTTCAAGATAATTTCATTATCGCTACTCATTGTAGACCTCTGTTATACCAGGTGTTTTTTTTGTACCGTCACTAATGGTTGTGTCACACACGCTCCCCTCACACGTGGATATCAGTGGGCCCATTCTCCTTTTGTATATACATATTTACATTTTTTCAGCGTTCAGGTGTAAAAGCAATCAAGTAGGACTATTTCAAATTTTATGCTTGCGTTGGAAGCAATATTAATGTTACGACAATTTTTTCCGTTTTTTTAATTTAATATTTGAACTGAGGTTTGACGACAACTTCGTATTGGTCAAATGCATCAGCGATGAGTGAACGAAAGTTGAAAAAAATTTTCGTAAGTGTTTTTTTCTTAAATTTGGCTACACGTGACATTTTCTTACAGTTTTGAAATATATGACAGATTTCACTCTTATGAAACATGTTATGGCCTTATTGTATGTAATAATCGTGTTTTCGCATTGAAATAACAGATAAATATGGAGCATGTTAGGTTGCCAGTCAGTGAATTTTGAGCGTAATCCTATGCAGCCATGTAGCTTGAGTTCTGAGCGTAGCTGTACTTGACTGTTCATAGCCGTTCTCTCTTGCTTCCTCTCTCTCAGTTTCGTCTTCAATTCTGCAACATGCCTCCCGTAGTCATTCACCTTCTCCACGAGACGATCTCGTTCTGCTGGGTCTATCATTACCGCCCATCAGTCTTCTGTATTCTTCTCATAACTTCCCGACTTCAATTTGAACTTCTGCTGCAGTACTTGCAGGTCGATTGCTTGGATCAACTGTGTATTCGTGTTCTTTGCTTGGTGATTCAAAGCTGATATTTCCGACATTTCTTGCTCTTCTATTTTCCATCATTAAATCAGATACAAATCAGTTACAAAGGCAATCATTACGAATACCAAAATGATCAGTCTCTCTTGGTCATCCTCCTTTTGCAAGCTTCTTCGTAGGTACGCTGGCGGGCTTTGCAAAGCAGGGCAAAATTACAGTTTCAACCATTATGGGCAAACTGGAATAAAAATATATTTGTTGCATCAGAAATAATGTAGTTCCAACGGATTTAACATTTATTTTGACTGCAAACCATCCGATTTAGAGATTTACTATGTAATTGCAGTTAAAAAAACGAGTTTTTCCAGAAAAAGGTAAATGTCCAGGAGAAGGCCGCACCCGTTTTTCAAGAATTAACGACGAAAAACGGCAAAAAACGACCAGATTGGTGTTGCACATCGCATAGAAACATGAGGAAATGAATAAAAAAGAAACTAAGAGTTACTCTTACACACAAAATCTAAGCATAAACCTACTACTTCAATTATGGGGGATCCCAGTGGGAAGCGGGGTTTTTGGGTGGGGGGAGGAGGAGAAAAGTGATTTTCGGGGCACTACCGAACCTAATACAACCACCTAACCTTACCTAGGGCCCTGTACCCCTACCTAGGCCTAGCGGTGGGGGGTTCCGCCCCCCCTGCGACCCCCCCTTAAGGCCACAGTGATTTTCGAGGCACTACCGAACCTAATACAACCACCTAACCTTACCTAGGGCCCTGTACCCCTACCTAGGCCTAGCGGGGGGGGGGGGTTCCGCCCCCCCCTGCGACCCCCCCTTAAGGCCACTACCTAACATCCATCAAACCAAATCCAAAGTGATGATACTGCTGTATACATCGTTATACTACCACCATTATAATATACTCTATAAATTAATGAAGCTTACCTTAAACTGTTGGTTGATAAAGATGTGCTGCTGCTTTGAGGAAAACGTGAAGCCGTTGCAAGGTTCCCTGACATGCAACTTAAAGTAGGAAGTGGCCAGGTACCCGACGACCACATTGCACTGCAAACAATCGGTAGGAAATCGAAGGTCTGTCAAAATTAATGCCAGAAGGGCCAGCCACTGCCTCTGCCATAGGTACAGGAAGACAAAATGCCGTTTTTTGCTTCATTATTCGAGTATTCCGTCAAACAAGGATACCAGTGGACACTAGACAGGTAACTATTTTACTCCGCTGAAATGCTAGTGAAACAGTAACTCAACTTAGTTTTCGACTAAAGTCGTTCGTAATTGGTTATGAAACCCATGACGTCATAACGATGTCACACCTCTCAGCCAATAATGAGTAACTGGAACTGCTTTGGTTTGCGTAAGAAAGTAAGTTAGAGGGCTCATTAAAAGTAAACATTACCGTAGAGGAAACACCTCTCCCGACTTAGGAAAAATTCGAGGTAAAAACTTAATATTTTTTTTTTCTGTAAGTATATGCATTAGCGACAATAATGTATTGAGCAGAAATGTTTTGTTATCACGTGCTTTACTCGGGAAAAATATCAATATAATAGATTTCCCATAATGGTTGAAACTGTAATAATACCCAAAGCAGCCCCCAGGGAGACTTTTCTTGAACTGCGTTGCAGAGGGACGTCAGGCGAAAAAATGTGGTTGACGGCGAAGTTAATTTCAAGATACTAACGGAAGAAAATGCTGTTATGCGAGCCCAGCTTCAGGGAGAAGGAGTGCAAACATAACACTGGCAATTTGAGATCGGCCAACTTCATCATTCAGCAGAAAGTTGGTCGACAAAATCAGGAAAATCTCCAACTTCAATGAGAAGATTGCAGCCTTGGATACCGGAAATGATGGACTCAAGGACAGATCGAACGTTTGCAAAGGCCGTTGTCGTCCATTTCTTGATGTTTTCTTTTACTTGATGGATACCTCTACTTTGAAAGGAATCCCTTTTGTACGAAGCCTTATATGAGTGTTCATTTCAAAATTTGGCTCGATTTTGTGACATTCTGAAATTTTAAATTAAGAAATCTGATTTTTTTTTCTATTCTGACAAATTCTTATGAAATGCTCATGTAGAGGTATATTCACACTACCGGAAATAAGGAAATGGATTATAAAATTTTGGTTGCTCTACTATCAACTGGGGAGTGTTGAAGTTTGAAGCTTGTTATTGTACAGGTTATGATAGTTCTCACATTTATTAGCTTTGTTTTATCAAAATAATAATAATAATACTAATAAATAATAATAATAATAATAATGATAATAATAATAATGATGATGATGATGATAAAATCCACATATCACTAAAACATTGCCATGACACATAATTTCTTGAGCTGTGCTCTGACAGATTTTATATTTATAGGCCAAGTACAGTTAGCCACGCCAGCAACCATATAACACAAAACCTTAATACACAATGGAGGTTAAAACACTGGTGGTGTTCAATATGGAAGTCAGTATTTTTACATGTACAGTCCAATATCAAACTAATGTTGCAAATTTTTATTATAAACCCCTCCGACCCGCTGTGGGTGATTGTCTTCAGCTCTAGAATACACCATTAATATTTAATAACTCAAACACACCCTTTTTACACTAATTCAAGTAAAGTATCTTATTATCATCTGCGTAGTTGTAGTAAAAGCAGTTATAGTTACTTATTACTTATGTTAATGTACCTGCAGTAATTTATTACTGTACTGGAAAATTACTTGAAAGTACTCCATTTTTCAAATACTTTTGGCCCAAGTACAAGTACAGGTACATTAATTTTTAAAATCTGAAGTACAAGTACGATTACAATTACTCAAAATTTTGTACTTAAGTCCAAGTACAAGTACAATGACTTGTACTTGGAGCAAGGCGTGCACGAAAGGGCTTGAGAAGCTGCTTCTACGAGAGATCCCCGTGGGCCGCTCTCTCTTCTCTTCCAAAGGAGCCTCTTACATTTTATGCCTTTCCCCTCAAGCCCTCCTTAATAAAGCTCTGAGCATTGTCCTCTACTGACAGTGTGTAGTATATATTAAGGGGAAACCGCACCAATTTGCTGATGAAACCCGCCAAATGCCAGTGGTGCATTATCACTAACCATCTCTGAGATAACGCTCTTCTCTTTCTGGTTGCTCCTTTGGTAAGCAATAGAACAGCTGTATTGCTGTCTCCCGGATGTCATCTTTTCGCGTTTTCCCAAATTATTCCTTGGCAGGACGATAGAGTAGGTTTCTGCCTTTCGTCTTCGTCTTTCTTATTCATTCAATCTTATCCCTCTTTGACGGAAGTTGCAACTCTCTCTCTCTCTCTCTCTCTCTCTCTCTCTCTCTCTCTCTCTCTCTCTCTCTCATTCCTCAAATGAGCGGTGGAACAGGTGAGGTGAGTCGCTCTCGTAATTTACGGTTGAGCCTAAGTTAGAAGTGAGTGAGGAACTCGGATGGTTTTGCGTTACTCTATTCGCGGAACCCAAGAGTTAAATTAATTTGAAGGTGCTTTGAACATACTCAGCGTAATAGAGTAAGTTCAGTTTGAACTTGCAAAGTTGTCAGATAACCGAAATGTCGTCAACGTGTCCTTATGATCACGGTATATAAGACATCAACATTAAGGTGTATGTGTGCAAATTGTGATTCTATATACTATATATACTATATATATATATAGATATATATATATATTATATATATATATATATTATATTATATATGATTTAATATATATTTATGCTATATACAGAGAGAGAGAGAGAGAGAGAGAGAGAGAGAGAGAGAGAGAGAGAGAGAGAGCGAGCGAGCGAGAGAGAGAGATAGAGAGAGTATGCACTGGTAATTCTTTACCTGATATATATGTACTTGCAACTTCTCGATTTCTTAATGCTTTTAGGATGCGCCTCGGGTCTGGGTTCGACCCTTGCCACTGTCGCCAGTCTTCATTTGTTTCTTCACTTATATCTTAGGCCTAGTAGTGACAAGCCTATTAAAAAAATGTAGAGTATAATACATATATATATATATTTATATATATATATACTATATATATAATTATATTTTATTATATATAATAATTATTTATAATATAATATATATCATATTTATAGATAAATTTATAAATAATTATAATAATCCTTATAATATATTATTTTTAAATATACATATTATAGATATATAATATATATATATATATATATATATATATATATATATATATATATATATATATATATATATATATATATATTCTAGACTTGTTGAAAAAAAATCATAACATTTTCTTTTCAATATATAAATATCTATCTAGATATCAATCACGCATATATATTATAAATGTGTGTGTTTACGCGCGTGTGTGTACGTGCGTGTGTGTGTGTAATTGATAGATATTTATATATTGAAAAGAAAATTTTCTGTTTTCTTTCATTACCGCCTGGAAGGAAGCAAACGTGTTTAACATTTTCGTAATTTTCTCAGCCTTACTACCTGAAAATGAAGGAATGGAATGTTACGATATTTTTTCAACAACTCTAAAATCATTTGGTTTATTATTATTCTTAACTATAAGTGTTTAAGGATAAATGGCAGTTTCATTTTCGTTTAAGAAAGGACAAGTGAATGAAACAAGGTTTTTTAGGTATTATGTTAATTGCGTCCACACATTTGTGAAAAAACCAGGCGTACTCATGGACGTAAGGTAAGTCGGCTTGAAATCTGTGATTGCGCTCTATTGTTGTTCATGTTCCAGACTGTAAGACTTGCAAGAGCCTGTAGAAAATTCTATATTTTTCATGCATATATATTTATTGGCCGCCAGTGCATCTTTCAAGGAATTTGTCTTTGTGAGTACTCTGTGACTCTAGGAATATTCATATTAAATTACTACAGTTTCATGCTTCATTCCAGTTGTTTCGTATTTTATATAATGGTTTCTCAATCTGGGGTTCACGAGTGGCAGCGATAATATATCTGAAGAAATGGCTCAATACATACATTATATATATATATATATGTATATATTATATATATTATATTAATATTGAGCCATATCTTCAAATATATTATCGCTGCCACTCATGAACCCCAGATTGAGAAACCATTATATAAAACAGGAAACAACTGAAATGAAGCATGAAACTCTATATGTGTATATGTGTATATATATATACATATATATATACATATATATATATATATATATATATATATATATATCATATATATATATATTATATATAGATAGATATGATATATATATAAAGTAATATATATATGTATATACATATGTATACATATATATATATATATATATATATATATATATATATATATATATATATATATATATATATTCTTCATCGGCATGAAATGAAAGACTAAAGTTATAGTATGATTTCTCTTTCTCTCTCTCTCTCATAGTTATGATAATATCTTATTCTCTTTATAGATTTCTGCATATTGACTTAATTTAACCCATATTTAACTGTTTCACAGATCAAAAGTGCTTTAGGAAAAATGAGTAATATTCTTTTTTATTTTTCTTTGTCTTCTCATATTTCAAATCATCTATTGATAACTGATATTGTACCAGTTTGTGTATTGCACCTTTCTTTTGCAGTTATTTTTATTTTCTTGTCCATCAACTTGCTTGTGAATTCTATCATATTTTTGTATTTTTAGCTGAGTTTTGGTGCAAATATCGTACTGAAAAAACGTAATTTTTTTTTATACATTCTTTTGATGTCCTTTTAGTTTTATTGTTCTATTTAATTTATAATTTGGATAATATTTGTTGTTAAATAAATAATGAGACTTGATATTGCTTCAGCGGCGTTTTATTCTCGTTTCGCAAGAGATGCGAACTGATTGCCAGAGCTAATGCACTCTCCATTTCAGTAAATAAAGTAATATATTTCCAGAGAATCTTTAAACTTATGGATGGGTTTTTATATATATATATATATTATATATATATATATATATATATATATATATATATATATATATGCATAACGTCTTTTTTATTACGATCGTTTCTTAAAACATTCGCTGGTTCGTTTTATCTTCCCCACCCTTGTAATTACAGTTATTATTCTCTATTCTTTATATTTTCTTTTCCTACCAACTTTCATATATATTAATAGTGTAATTTTCAGTACGACTCTTCTCTTGACAGCAGTGTGTCTGTTCAAGCATGTAATTAAGGAAGATGTGTCAGGCATTCATCATCATGCATAATGATTGGATTAGCTCACTTAATGACACAAATTATCTTCAGGTTACGAGGTTATTATAGCTGGAAGTTCGCTTGTTGAGTGATCTTGTGATTAGGAATACAAAAAACGCTGAGAGAGAGAGAGAGAGAGAGAGAGAGAGAGAGAGAGAGAGAGAGAATCAATCATCTCTGGTCGAGTCCCTTAAGATATATTTTAGGCAAATGAGAGAGAGAGAGAGAGAGAGAGCTGTACAGTATCTGGTAACCAGTAGGAAGTATTGCGTTTACTTATCTCTATACTTAGAAAATGAAGACCTTTGAATGGTTCGGTTATCGCAAGTGATTTTCGCTCTTTGCGAGTTTTAAGGAGAGAGAGAGAGAGAGAGAGAGATATTTGATTGATTACAGAAGAGCGTTCCTGTTTGCTAACCAAACTAAATTTGATACGCGTACAATATTTGCCTAAGCTCGGAACATGCATAAGTTGGTTTAGCTCTGAAGAGCTCATAAATCCTAATCAAGCGGGCAAGAATTATTGATGTTAATGCACCGTTGATGCGCGAAGTTCTCAAGCTAACTGCCTTCCTCTGTTTTATCTTTTCGTTGACTGTCTTTTGATGTTTTGTCCGTATTCATTACTGTTGTCATTTTGTAGATCTCAGTATTGTTGGTTAAGAAAATTCACAAATGAATTTTCTCCAACCTTATATCTCGAGTGTATCTTTCGATAAATAATTATATCTAGTGATGTCTCAAGTTTTCTGACAATTTTTATTATGAAAAAGAAGCGAGAATTTTTCTTTCAGTACTCCTGAGTTAAGAAGTACTAAATGACAACAGTAGTAGTTATCATGATTTTCATCCTCTTAAAGTCGGTATACGTGTCTGCTCCCTCGTCGTTCACTTCACCTTTGATGGGTTTTGCCATGTTTTAATACAATCGAAAGGAAGCGACTCTGAAGCCCACTTCTCCTCAACTTTGTGGTTCACAAGTATAGTATGAATCGAGTGTGTGCAGCGCTGCTCTTTTTGTTTCACGTACATGATCATCATCAATTTAAATTCAATAAGAATTAATTTGATGGCTACCTGCAAAGATTCTTTGGCTGCTGTCTGGAAATCTTCATTTGTAACTCTTCTCATCAGCTCTTCGATTTAAGAAAAAAAATATCTTTGTTAATAATAACTATTACTTATAGTTAACATTACTTGTTTTAATGACCAAGAACACTTATGTTGAGGCGAATAGAGAGAGACATATTGAGCCTGTATGTACTACGTGCATAAGAGAGAGAATGTGCGTGTGTGTGTGTGTGTGTGTGTGTGTTGCGTGAGAAAGAGAGAGGGCGAGAGCGAAAGTTTAGAAAACTGACAACCAATCTCAGGATTGCCTTGCCACGTTATGTTCTTTTGCGATGGAGTCGGATATTACCATCCATCACATATTCCCATTTTGAACACCGCCTTTATGCCACTTATCAAGAAGGGGGCTTGTAGGAGGAGGAGGAGGAGGAGACAGAGATGCCAATATTGATGGAAAAATGATACAGTGAGCTATCATTCGAGTGCCACTTGCGCACTAGGCGGTTTTATTAGCTGCCGGCGGAGCTAACGTTGAAATTTTGATGACTGGTCGCTCTGTATTTAAGTGGATAGGAGTACATTAAGAAGGAAACCATTTTTCTCAATTTGAGGCTTTTTTCTTCGATATACTTCCTTTATTGTCGGGGGTCGGGGGAACGTGAGCGTTTGTGCGTTTATTCATTTACTATGTAGATATTCACCTGTATTTATTGATCAACAGAAATATAAAATCGTATCGTGTTTGTATTTAACTTCTGTTTTTGGGGATATATGGTCATTTATTAGTTTATTACTAAAGTATTACTTATTGCTCTAGCTCGGCGTGGATAAAAGGCTTGTTGTGATAAGAATGTTCAGAAAAGTTAAGAGGTCTTTATGCATATATTATATATATATATATATATATATATATATATGTGTGTGTGTGTGTGTGTGTGTGTGTGTGTATGTGTGTGCGTGGGCGTATACTGTACTGTCGGAATACAGTCAGCCATAAAAGCTCATAATATTGTTTATGGACTACAAATGAAATATGTTTTCATTAATTACTTCACTGTTATGTATTGGTATGAGAGCCCGTATAATATTTAAATACCAATGTTCGCGTGTCCTTTATGTATATACATATATCTATATGTGTATATGTGTATGTATATATATATATATATATATACATATACATATCTTTATGTGTATATATATATATATATACATACACATATATACATATCTTTGTATGTAAATAAAATATAATATATTATATATATATATCTAGATATATAGGTATATATATATATATATATATACGTATGGGTGTGTGTGTATGTGTGTATGTATATCTAGGAAAAATGTGAGATGCGGAAAGGTCAGCATTTTCAGTTATAAATGATTTCTATCACTATTGTTTTGGGAATACAAATCTCATCATTAGAGCTAAACAGAGCCAAATGAAAATCCATACATCAGTAGTAAGACTAAAACGGAGCATTATAGTAAATCATTCGTTTGAAAGTATTGAGTACATCAGTGAGATTAAAACTTCAAGTGAAAGTAAAATGCTGAGCAATGAAACACGTAATTAACATTAAAGAACATGATTATCAAGCATGTTAACGATAACTTTTAGGAAAAAAACTGAATAATAACAATAAAACCGTAAGTGGGCTTCAAACCGAATTAATTATCTGTATTTTTAGCCCTGATTATTATTATTATTATTATTATTTTCAGAAGAGACACCTATTCATGAGGAACAAGCTCACAAGGGCAGCTGACTTGAAATTCAAGCTTCCAAAGAATAGTAAGGTGTTCATTGGGAAGACGCAAGAGAAGGTAATGGGAAATACAGAGAGAAGAGAACTCACTTATTAAAATGAAAAATAAGTTAATGAATAGATAAGAATGTATTAAAATGCAAGGAGAATAGCAATTGGATTGCATTTTCGCCGGAACTTCTGAAGTTCCATTGCACGACATCCTGAGGGAGACTGTTGCACAGTCTAACGGTGTGATAGATAATGGACTTCTGGAACTGAGAAGCTTTACAACTAGACACATCTACTGCATTTTGGTGCTGCTTTTCAGCAAATCTGGTTTGCTCTCTGCAGGGAAAGGCGATCAGGGATCATTTATGAATGGGAAAGTTTTCTCTTAAAATATAACTCATAAAAAATTGATGGGATTTGTATTCCTGAAACGTTGGTGATGGGAATGAATTAAATGCTGAAGTTTCTGCTGGCCATATTGTTCTGATTCAAGATTCTAATTTCTAGAAGCGGAAATTCCTCCTATCCATAGTACATCATATGTACTTATATATATATAATATATAATATATACTGATATATATAGATATATATATATAAATATATAATATATATACACATACATATTTATATGAGAGGAGAGAGATGAGAGAGAAAATTTCTGTGAGTGTTTAAGTAATGAAATGCCATCTTTGTTTTTCGTCTGTCCAGTCATTTATGAGCTGCTTTGTCTGTGGATGCTGTGATTAATGTAAGATATATGAAGATATCCTCTGGTATTTTTTGGGAAATTTGTGCGCTGAGGACGGATGCATTATTTCTACTGTAACTGATGCAGTTTGATAACAATTTTGATGGGCATTCCATTCGTTGGATCGTGCCGTCTCCCTTGGTATGAGTGAAAATACATTTTTGTTTCCTTTATGTGG
>NC_087200.1:159038753-159053753 GCF_015104395.2 Macrobrachium nipponense
GGCCATCGAGGCTTGGTACACCATCATAGTTCACTGTGCGCGCTTCAACACAATCCTTGAAGATACTACCAATGTTTTCACACACATTAAGGTCAGGGGAGCTACCTGAAAATTCACTTGACGAGAAGAAATCGATACCACTGATTCGAAGCAGCTCCTGTGTCTGAAGAGCCTTGAAACAGGTGCTTCATCATGCAAAAATGTGACTTCTTCAACAGATAACACATTTTCAGGATCTTTGAGGAAAGGAAATACTCCACCATTAAGCACAGTTTCTCTGAAGTATTTGCCATTACATGACTGTCCTTTTTCTTTGATGATCCACATCAGCCGTTTGGCTGTGAAACAGAAAAAAATTTCCAAAGATTCAGGAAATTTCACAACTTGGTGATTGCACACATCATTGCTGATATCATCCAACTTTGCAGCCCAAATGATGTCATTTTTATTTTGGCTTCCTGACTGTGTAAATGAAGAATTCATCTGATGCGGCAACATGGAGAAAGTCAGCTTCATTCCAATCTTTAAGAAATGAACAACAAAATCATGTACGGTCTTCTCTCTGTTGCTGAGTGATGTTGGGCTTGCTGATAATATGAAATGGCTTGATACCAGTTTTTTTTCAATTCACAATATGCAGCACTATAGCTTCTCTTCTTTCCCTTTTTTGTTTCTAGTTCAAGCACCAATTTAAGTAAAGACTTTCTTGGTCTACCCACTGCCTCAGCTATGATGTCTTTTGACTCCTGAGAAAGGACTTCAGGCCCTACAAGATTCTCACTCTTTTTTGCAATGACAGTCATATGGATTTTTGTTCCATTTTCTTTTAACAAAGGATTCATCTCTTTTAATGAATTTAGCTATTCAGGAGCGTGAAATGAAGGCCACCCGTTAACTTTTCTCGTGTTTCTGTTATGACCCTTATATACTATTGTATATACAAGTGATCTTGGTTATCTGATGCATGATCGTACACCAAATCCAATTGAGCAGATGCTTCATAACTGTTTACCCCAGGAACCCCTACTTTTCTTTCAAGTAGTTTTTACTAGGAACGATGGGCGTCAAAAAAATTATTTGTTTAATTTATGGGTTCATACGTTGCTGTTCAGCCTTCTTTGCTGGTGTATGAAGTGGCTGATGTGAGAACCACGATTTGGAAGTTGAATTATGAATGTGGCAGTAACTGTTCTTTTCATTTCTCTAGAGCCATTCCTTCTAATGGGAAACTTATATGTTGATATATATATATATATATATATATATAATATATAGATATCTATATATATATAGATTATATATATATATATTATATATATATTATATATATATATATATATATATATATATATATACACACACACGTGTATACTTACATACGTATATAAACGGATCTGGTAAAACATGGCGAGTAGCACCCCCGCTTCACTGAGCTTCAAGGATTCTGGATTCTGGGACAATTTGACATCAAATATTGGTGCCGTTTCGCAGTATCATTGAAATAAAATCTTAACTTCTTAATCAGACAAATATTACGTGCAACTTAGATTACGCTGAACAATGTAGTTAATTACAAATATAATTAGAACTTAATGTTGTCAGAACTTCCCTATGCATCGTGGATGAACCCTGTGTGGAAAAAAAGTCCACAACAGTAATTAGCTTTTCCTCTCCTTCTTCCTAACACTTATGAATACATTTCACAAGACTAACTCATTTCAAAACACGCTGATTATTCCTTTAACATACGCTAACGTTTTACTATTTCAACGCATCACCACATTTCTCATTTCTTCATTTTATCTTATATCTCATATATTACACAAATAGTTTATCTCTGCACCTTTTAAATGTTTTCATTTGCATTCAACATCCATATTTTACTTCATTAAAAGATGGGTGGCTTAACAATTTTAACCTTGTCTACCTTAAGACCCTTCCAAACCTTTACACAAATCTTGCTTCCCCCACTTCACTTATTCTGTGACTTACCTATTCTGTAAACAAACTGTTACAAGTTAAATTTACTGTTAAATAATTATTACGCATTTTCTCTCATTCCTTCAGAAACCTTTCCCTCATCCAGACATATCCTGCAAACCTTGAACAGTTACCCACACTTTTTCCATTTTACTGCAGCATCTCACATGTAATCTCTTCAACTCTTGGAGTTTGTTTCCTTAACCCCTTTATTGGCCACTATAACAGTCACTGCCACAAGAATTCTCAGTCAAACTAACTCTTTCCCATGGCTGTCATTCATGATTATCTCTTTTGTGTCTTTCACATTCAGAAATCATCCAATACATATTCCAGCAAACTAGATGGCATAACTGCATTTGCAGCACTGCAGCCTTTCCTCTGACCATACTCAGTTTTACTACACTATTCTTGAAATGACTCATTTGTATTCTTTCCACGATGAGCAGAGTCTTTATGGCACGACAAGTGCAACACATAGGGCATTAGGAATGCCATTATTTTCCGGAAGGGAAATTGTATTTATCATTAAAGGCCCAATTCTTACTATGATCACTGCTGCCTTCAGAAGTGTCAATAGTTTGAGACTGATATATGATGTACCTCATAGAAAAGCAGTGCCCACTGAAGGGGTTGTGGATCCCTTAGTGGTAAGAATTGGGCCTTTAATGATAAATACAATTTCCCTTCCGGAAAATAATGGCATTCCTAATGCCCTATGTGTTGCATTTGTCGTGCCAAAAAGACTCTGCTCATCGTGGAAAGAATACAAATGAGTCATTTCAAGAACTGTGTAGTAAAACTGAGTATGGTCAGAGGAAAGGCTGCAGTGCTGCAAATGCAGTTATGCCATCTAATTTGCTGGAATATGTATTGGATGATTTCTGAATGTGGAAGACACAAAAGAGATAATCATGAATGACAGGCATGGGAAAGAGTTAGTTGGACTGAGAATTCTTGTGGCAATGACTGTTATAGTGGCCAATAAAGGCGTTAAGGAAACAAACTCCAAGAGTTGAAGAGATTACATGTGAGATGCTGCAGTAAAATGGAGAAAGTGTGAGTCACTGTTCAAGGTTTGCAGGATATGTCTGGATGAGGGAAAGGTTTCTGAAGGAATGAGAGAAAATGCTTCTTCTCACTGTATGTGGTTGCTGAGAAACAGAAGGGTAATCCCCGGCGTCACTCCCTCAAAGTGAAAGGCGAAAAATTTGGAAAAAATTTCAAGAAAAGGTCTTTATAAAACGGGGCAATCACGGTCATATACTATATATTTAAATATATATATATATATATATATATATATATACATATATATATATTATAATATATATATATATATATAATATATATATATATATATATAATATATATATGTGTGTGTGTGTGTGTGTGTGTGTGTGTGTGTGTATTTTTTTTTCTGTGATTGTTTGTTTGTGTAGTATTCAACAACTGTTCAGCGCTACACGGCTTCATATGGGTCTGACCGGCTTTATCGACTGAATAGCCTGACAACAAACAGGAAGAAATTTATTTTATATGATGTCTATTATTTCTTAATGTTTACATTGTTTTATGTATCATTTTCTTCGATGTCACTAGGAAACTTTTAATTGCCCTTTACAACATTTCGTTTTACGAAGTAATTATCCTCAACACCCTCCATATTCCCGCTACCATTTCTATCATGAGTTCTATCTAGGTCCATGTATGATCGCCATTGTGAGAGAATGATGTAATTAGTACTTTTTCTTTATACACATGAAAATACTAGCGTTGGAATTACCAAGAGAGTTATACATTATACGATGCAGTTAGTCCTTCTATCTGTATTAAAAAAATACTGTTTGGGCTAATAAGGGTATATGATGTAATTATGCCTTTTTCTCTTGAGCGATTAAGAAATAACCAGCGCTGGGACAGCCAAGAGTGATATAGTTTAAATGATGCAGTTAGACCTTTTTATGAGGAAATGAATAAGCACTAGTTTGTTGGGAATCAAGGCTGAGAAACTTCAGGTTAATTGCGTCGATAGCACCATATTTTGAAAGGGATATCAATATGTATAGCAGTATCAACAAAATACTCGAACCGTTACATAAGTTTACAATCTTGTTAGTTTATTCAAGCCTATTCGCTAGCTTCTCGTATGATTTAGCATCACTTTCACCTACAGCCATATTATAATCTAAATGAAAGGAAAATTGTCTTGAGACACCTCAGGTCATCTTTATGTAAAAGGTAAATGACCTGGGCAAGTATGCTACGTCATTCAGTCTTTAGCTTCATTTCGTAAAATGACTTGACTTTTTTTATTTTTTTTATTCAAGGCCAGTTTTATTCACTGTTTCTTTCATCGCGATCTCTTTCAACCAGGCGTGCTCCCAGTTTTAAAATATATAGTGTCTAAACATTTCAAGGTCACCTTCGCATATATTGTTTTCATTGATATGGTTCTCTTGTCAATGATTTATCTAAATGCTTACTTTTAAAGGAATTCCCCCCATATAGAAATAAATAAATTTGAAAAAAAAACTCTTAAAACTCAACTAAGAGTAAACTCGGGAAAGGTAACTTTCCCGAGTTTACCTCTTAGTTGGGTTTTAAGACTTTTTTTATTCAAATTTATTTATTTTTCCTTATTTATCAGTATTTTTTTTCAATTGTATTATCTTGCTGTAATTTAGAAATATTTAAGATTTCCTCGATTAAATTCACTGGTCACCCTCAGTTCCTATGGTGAGTGATTTCGTACGGTTTTTGTTTTTTACTTTGCATTGTTTCTATAATGTCAGCGTTTTTCTTACTCCTTGAATGATATGTTAATTTACCCATCTCTTTCTCTTGCCTTAAATTTGGAAACATTAATTCAGATAAACTTTCATTGTATGATGTTAATCATTTCTCTCTATTTAATTTTTTACGTAAATTCCTTTGGTATGGTATACTAATTTCGTTTGTAAGCAAATTTGCAGCAAACTATTTTGTGTGTATTTTTCTGTGGTGGCAACAAGTAGCACTTTGCTTTCAGCGTCTGACTGCTTGTACTATTTACTGAAGGATAAGTTTATTTTTGTGGTTATTTCCCTAAATGATATGTTTTTATTTAACAAATTCATTCTGCTGAATAATGGTTCAATGCAGTCGGACTAGTTTTTCCATTTATGAAGAGCCACTGTCGTCTGCATACTGTTATTTTAAATAATGAACCAGTATTTCCTTCCGAACTTTGTCATTGCTTTCGAGGAAGGAAGGCTAACATAATTCAGAACTGGAAATGGAATTCCGCTAGGTGCTCGGAAAATATGAAACGATGAAAGGCGAAGAACACTGGAACCACTGCTAATCCAGTTTTGTCGTCTCAGCTCAAAAAGTGTCGCGGCTAGAAAAGAACGCGCGGACATGCAGTCCCGTGGAAGTCCGAATAAAAGAGGCTCAAAACTCCTGCCAAGTGGGAGATGCCTGAGCAGGAGCAGCGAACAGAAGTACAACGCAAATGGAAAGAGGGAAAAAATATAAAAGGAAACAATACCGGGCCTTCCATAAAGAGTAGGGAAAAAGGAAGGTGCTATTCACTCTGCTGTGCCTCAGACCTAATGGAATGTGAAAAGCCTCCGGAAAAAATGCGTGCCGAAACCAGATGGAAAGTTTCAGTGGAAGATATTGTTAGAGATTTATCGTCCGTCAGTTTTCCTAGGTTTGTTAATATTCCAAGCGTTCTAGTACTCCTGAAAGAAAAAATCTGTATCCCTTTATTTTTGCAGTTCAGTTTTGCATATCCAGCTCAGTAGGTACCCCCAAAGCCATACCTTTTGTATGGGATGTCATTCCATTGTTATGAAGAAATAAGAAAGGTTTGCAGCTAAAATGTCACTTCATTGTTACCCAGAGTTGAAGGTAATCCATTAATATTGCACTACTATCAGCTCTTGTTTATTAAGCCTTAATTGTGTAAGTTAACTGTTGCTGTATAATTTGGATGACGCCTTAACAGAGAAAGGAGGCTATAGCAAGAAAAATATTTGCGCTTTAATACTTAGATCTTTCAATTGATCAATTTAACGTACCGTGTGATTAAAACTCGAGTGCGTCGTACATATTTTTTACAGTTATTGGCAGTTACATTACAATAGATTCTCTCTCTGCCTTTCTCTCGTCTTGTAATGCAAATTTTAACACGTTCAGGTCACGACTAAATGATCAGTGATCGAACCCTGACATCGATGACTGTGGAATGATCTGGGTACATTCCCTAAATATTTAGTATGCCTCTGTTGATCTATACAAGAAATTCCTGCTTAATCTACTGTGGGGTGTGTAGAGAGTGAAGATGTCTTAAGAGGAAAGGGAACAACAGACATGAATGACCGTGCATCGTAAAAATGTATCCCATCATTATGATTGAAAACGAAAGACCCTTCACAGGTGCCCCCTCACCCCGCCGAGGTGAAACCATGGACAAGGTCTTCCATAAGTTAAATATTCCCTTTTTCTCTCTGTTGTATTTTATTATTAATAAAGGAATATTTTATACTTCACATTTTTCCCTAACAAAGGAATAATTTTACGAAGGTCACCGAGCTTAAATTCCTAACTAATTAATGGAAATTTCTGTATTTCACGTACTAGTTTCGTCATTTTAGAGTAAACATTTATGATTATGCATTCTGATCGCTGATCGATTCTGGAATTCGCCTTATAGATGTGACGAAGCTTTGTCAATCTAACATCGTAGTAAGCGTCTAATAATGAAGTGGTTGTAAAGGGCAGTGGATTTTTTTTGTCGTGAACCGGATTTACGTTTCTACTGCAGTTTGACAATGTATTCAGGTATGCATACAACGAACCTACTGACGGGTGAGGAATACCCGGGCTATTTTACTTTTATTTTGCATGAAGAACTGTGTTCTGTAGAACGTGCAGCTGTTTTCTGCAACAGCGGCATTAAATTTTCGATTTTATGAGTCATTCCATTGATAGTAGCTCAGCAGAAATGACTTCTCTGCAAAAAAGGCAAAATCACGAGAGAGAGAGAGAGAGAGAGAGAGAGAGAGAGAGAGAGAGAGAGAGAGAGAGAGAGAGAGCGTAAGCTTTCTTACGTCTCTGCAGGAAAAGGGGAGAGAAAGAGAAATGAGAAAGGCCTGCTAAAACTTCAAAGGTTACAGTTACAGCTTTCCTGTTACTAAGAAAGTGCAGTTAGCCAATTTTTACGTTATGTTGTTCGTTATAATGCTCAGATAATGGTTCTCCTTCTGTTAGGTCAGATGCAATGATGAATTTCAATATTTATGTAAGTAAAAAACGATTATATGCCATAGATACCTCTTAACGTAAGGATTTCCTAACACCTTTTGATAGATTATTGGTACAAGATGAATACAGGTGAGAAATATATGACGAAGCCTTATTCTTCTGTGGTTGAACTCGAACCCAGGCGGGCTCGTAAGGCTTAGGTCACTGCCTTATCCATTAGGCTATTTCCCTCCTGGGTGGTTTCAACACTTCCCCATTTGCCCATACAGAGGGGTAGCTTCAGAGACGAAGCAATACTACAACCATTACTACAATCATAATACATTTATTTGTTTTTTCTATGCTCCTTTTACTCTTGATAAAGGTTGTACCAGAGGGCTCTGACTGACCCATTCACAGCATATTTCACCATATGAAGGGAGTGGTGCCCGAATGCCACAGCCTTCTGGAGTCTTAATAAGTTTTTATGGGCGAGGTTGTTAGCGTCTCGTACGTTTTCTTGACCTCAGCAGACGCTGGTGGTCGATTAACACCAGGGTGGACTGGTGAGCAGTAGGCTGAGAGCAAATTACGAACGCGCGCACACACACGAAGAATCCAATGCCTTGTGTGACTGCATTAAGCAACAACAGGAAAAGAAAAAATGAGTTTATTCCAGGATTAAGTGATCGCGTCCTGTCTATATGCAGATTGCCTCAGTTTTGTTGTTTTTTTCCACGAGCACCGTAGTTATTTTTAAATTTTACCTGTTTCACGTATCTCCTGTGTCTCCTTTATGCCTGACTGTTTCTCTTCTTATTAATTTTCGTTCTGATACATTATTTCTCTCTCCTCTCTCTCTCTCTCTCTCTCTCTCTCTCTCTCTCTCGTAGGTTGAGGGATCCCTAGTGGCACTCCTTCTCAAATGATGATTCAGTGTTTGTGCATCTTGATAAACCCGCATTTGGCTGAATGAGGTTTATCAGTTGACTACGAGCTTGATGACTCGCGCTCGAAACTGGGTGTGCAAATGGTCATTCTCTGTGGATTGACTTTAGGATATTATATCTTGACCATCGGATCAATTTTTTGTTTGTTTTTCATCAGGAGGTGGGTTCTATTGACTGTAGATCGTGGATGTTCTTAAAGTGAGGAATTTATCCATTTTAGGCCGGAAAATGTATTTCTCTGTTAAACTAGCATTAACTTTGGAGGGTTTGAAAGGATCGGAATAATGAGCAAACTTTCGACAAAGCGCTTCTGTCATTTTATTTTTACTTTTTTTCCCATTAAAGTTAGCATGCGCTTTTGGAGTGCCCATGATTTTCAGTCGGGGATATAAATTGTTGGGTGATATTTAATCTGCGAATTTTAGGTAATTTGCTTTCTTTTACGTCACGACCATTAGCCTATAAATTGATACCATTAGACTCGAATTCTGAATTAGGTGCACAATGTAAATTCTCTCTCTCTCTCTCTCTCTCTCTCTCTCTCTCGTCCTCTTCCTCTCTCTCTCTCTCTCTCTCTCTCTCATTTAAAAAGGAACAAAAGCGCTGGAAATTCATGAATATTAGTATTTTAATAACTTAATACTTCCATGAAGATGATTAAACTCCTTGGCATTACAGTTCCATGAAGCATACACATTCGACAGAGGAAGTTATCAAGGAATGTCGTGTTCAGCTTATTCAATAGGGATAATTTGCCTCCAGAATTATATCTGACATTACTATTGAGATTTGTTAGTTTGAGTGTTTGGGTCGAAAAAGAACATTTTTTGAATAATAAATCTGCAGATTTCATTTAGATGTAGATGCTTTTGTATACTTTACTCTAGTGTATAAGTGATGGATCAAATTCAAGGATTAAGTGTAACTGTCATCAATCTTGTTTATTAGTTTTTGTTGTTGTCTTCCTAATAGGCATCGTCTTCCCCACAATATTCATCTTACTTATTTTTCCCATATTTTTATATATTAGTCACTCGTGTTGGTTACATTATTGAGAACATTAATCTTCTCTGTCATTTGATCCTAAGCATTTTTGCTCTCTAGACTTTTTGTATGTCGTGCCTACTTTGCGCCCTTAAATCTGTGATATCCTGCCATATATCATCCACTACCATATGTGTCATTACTTCTTAGGGCGTAAATTATTCTCCCAGTCTTACGTCAATTTTATAATAAAGCGTAGTCATTTCTTCCTAATATTGTTTCATTGAAATCCTCATTGTTTTTTGACAATGACTCCCAGTGTTCAAGGCTGCGAACGACCTATGAGGTTCTTTATTCACTCAAAGTGTTCCAAAATCTGCCATCCCCTTTCCCCTCGTATTTTTGTATTCATATCATTCAGAACCTCGTTATTATCCTTTGAAAATCTAAGGAGACATCTCCCATCGAAATGCTGACTGTCATCTGTTGTGTACCCTGTTTTGCTTCATTCACTTCTTAATAGTACCATTTTCACCCTAGGCGTTAATTCATGCTCGTACTCCCCATATCATATCCAGTTACTTTAATCTTGAGCTCAGATGGTCTTAGGAGTCTAGTGAGAATGACAGTTGGTCATAATGGAGCCCAAGAAGTCAGCATTTATAGTGCGAGAGCATTGTTGCTTAAGGTAAATAAAGTGATGGCTTACTCTTCCAAATATTTTGGCTTTTTTTCGACCTAGGAAAAAAATAAAAAAAAATTACGTTGAGCTTGTGCGTTCACTACTTAGTTTAGCACATTTCATTTCATGCCTGCCAATTCTGTTGACTTTTTTAAAGTGATTTTTAGAAGGAGTACCTTTGCCATTGTTCCTTTCCAGTCGGCCTGTATGTGGAACTTTAATCTTGAAGATTGGATAAGTGAAATTCCCTTCCCCTTTTCATGTCCCTCCTCGGTGGATGGATCTTTCTCTTCAGCATTTGATGAAATTCTTCCCAACATATATCCGAACCTTTTTCACCTGGTCACTTGCCCTCCTCCTAGAAGTTTTCAGACCTATTTTAAAGGGAATATATCCTCTTGTTTGTTATTCGTTTCTCTTTTTTTCTTTGTTTTTAGTGCACCTTTTTCATGTTATGATTTGACATTTCTAGGACCATCTTTCACGTGTCTAATTAAATCGTTAGGATGCTGGAAAGCCCGATACATTCTAGGAATTTTCAATATTGTTGCCTCTACATGTGTGTGTGTGTGTTGGGGGAGACTGGACTTGAAAAATACAATCCATCCGAGACATAAAAAGTTTGAAAATCCCTCACAGATTTGTAGAAACCAATTTGATTTTGGAGAAACGCCATCACAGTACGTATTAAACTCCTTTGATTTCGTTTTTGGGCTTGTATTATAAATATTGATGCTTGTGATATATTTTTTTTCGCTGCTAATATTTTTACACATACATTTTAGAAATTTTGTATTTTCTTCCTTGACACCTGCAGCATACTAACGTACATACTTGCAAAGAAGTTGCATATTAGCAGCAAGGCCTGAATAAGGTGACGAACAGTTCTTAAGTTTATCAATTGAAGAACTTTGGGCACGACGTATGCATCTGTATGTGCATGTACTTTCCACCTACTAGGCAAATGAAGGACATACTACATGTAGGTATAAATTGTACATACATGTTAACAGATATAAGGTACATACAGAGTACGTACATGAAGTATATATTTTTATGCAAAAAATCTGTGTACCGGCTGTTCAAAAACCGGCTAGAATTCAAAGAATAGCACAAAAAATTCAGCGTGTGATTAAATTCACGTAATTTTTCTCTGTACTGCAGATCTTTTTTCAACCGATGTTAAACGAATTTGTAGCAACAAACAAAAAATTTTGCTCAACGCTTGCTCTCTCTCTCTCTCTCTCTCTCTCTCTCTCTCCTGCTCTCTCTTTCTATACTATATATATAATATATATATATTATTTATAGTGTGTGTGTGTGGTGTGTGTGTGTGTGTGTATAGGTGTATGTGTGCGTGTGCGCGCGTGTGTAATGTAAACCTTGTATTTTTTTTATTTATCAATTCAGTGATATTTTTACTGAAAGCTATCTGAATATTCCTTGAGTTTGATTAAGTTTATATATGCACACACAAACAAACATACACACACATACATATGTATGAATGTGTATGTATGTATATATATATATATATATATATATATATATATATATATATATATATATATTATATATATATATATTATATATATATATAAGTAAAGAAGTATTCATTTCCACACTATTCATTGAAGTTATCATATGTATTGTTAAATGAGAATTGAGTTTTATTTTATGAAATTTTTGTACTTCCCTTATAACGTTTCCCTAGGGATAAAAAAAACACGCTTCTTTTATTTAAATGACAATGAAAACACAAACATATATAATATATGTGTGTTTATGTTTGTATATAACGATATTTATAGCATCTAAATCCCGCTCTACGTTGTTGCTTGTTTATTAAGTGTTTGTTCACCATGCTTACGATTTTGAAATGTCTATTGGTAAAAAAGATATAAATTGTTCAATATTTGCAGTAAATTAACAGCCCGAAAGCCCCACTCCATTTTTGATTGCGTTTATTGCCTTTTGCCGGATTATCACAAATTGTAGTCTGAATGCGAAAAGAAGGCTGTACTTGGTTTTCTCTCTTTTTATGTGATTCCCTTGCTTCTTGACAAGTTGTCCTCTCCTTCTCACCGGCCCCCTCCCATCCGAACTTAATGTGCTATGTCAATGTCAAACTCAACCGAGCCATGTTGGTAGAAACAAATACAAACCAAAAATAGAAGCCTTGATTTTTTACGCTTTACTTAATTATCATTAAAATTGCGACCAACATATCGAGAATATCTTAATATGAAATGTAAAAAATCTGTCAGTTGATTTGTGGAAAGTGATCATTTTTTTCAGAAGCAGCGGCGAGTCGAAACAATTGCTTAAAACGAACTTGAAGAATTCGTGTATCGAGCACAGGAGGAAAACTTTTACGAGAAGCCAAAGCCTAAAGCTTTGATGCCCACGTTCAGCTTTACTTCTTCTCCTCCTCCTCCTCCTCCTCCTCCTCCTCATCCTCATCCACTACTAATACTGCTGCTTTGGCATCCTCGGCAAAATATTTCTTGCCATTTTTCTACCGCTTGGATTTTAAGATATATTTTTTATCTCTTCTTAGTTGTTGGAGAGATTTTCTTTTTTATCGTATCTTGTTGCTATTAGATCATTATTTCTAGCCTTATATTTAGCTAACAGAAACACTTTTTGGGTCGCCTTATCAGTATTTGGGTTCTTTTTGGCCTGTTAAAGTACATTATTTTTGTCATTAAATCCTCCCTTCTTATAATATATTTTTATGTCTGCGTTTCTTTGTTCCACAGGTATACCTCAGTCATTATGTATGTCTATATATATACTGTATATACCTATATATCACGCATTAAGCTACAAATGACCTTTAATATCTAATTCGCTCTACCTCGGAATTAATATATTTTCATAAATGTTAACCGAATTTAATGCGTATTTATGAATGACGGTGATGTGATCAGCATCTATATATATATATATAATATATATATATATATATATATAAATATATATATATATATATATATATATATATATTTACGTATGAGCCCGGCCTTGAGAGAGGCTCCGATACGTAAAACAGGAAAAGTTAAGGGAGAACAAAATGAATTTACTTGAACTACCGTAAAAGGATTTATAGTGATAATTTTACTCTAGAGGGAAGGTCGCCAGAAACTCAGCTAATTACTCTACAGCTATTTTATTTACAAGAGGCCCTTACTGGCCTGGAGAAAAGTAAATGCAACCTGGTCCCCACATGGACTAATAACATTCCTCAAGTGAAATGATTGCTGCGCAAAATGGGTATTCGTAAAAGCTGGTTTCATAATCTTGGGAAATGCAACACTTGCGGGCAGACAGACTTGGCACGTGACTCAGGGAATCTGGAAAAGGACCCCAGATTACACAAGATAAAAGAAAAAATGACTTCTTGCTTTAGTTACGGATAATTAGTTCTCTAACAATGGGGCAAAGGAACTCTAAAGTTTCACTGAGGTATGCACTGAAGACTTAGTCTTTAACAAGTCACAAGGGGGAGCACGTGGCCCAATGAGGACAAAGGGCTTTTGATGTAGGAGGGATAAAAGTGAGACTTGAAAATGAAATTAGCAAGAGTTGTATGGTAGTAAAAGGTGCTGGTTTGGAGTTTACACTTTTAGACGTACCTGGATGCAATGTTCAGCGTAGACCCTTTGTGGAAAAGTGCGGCGTCCGGCTTTGTCTCAGATTTGGGCGCGCCAATAACGCCGTTAGGCTTAAGTGTGGGAGGCTGGTTGGCTGGACATCCGTCCGAGGTCACGAACTGCAGTCGACTGAGAGAGATACTGGTTCTCACTTAATTACTTGGGGCTTCCATACACCACCTCGGGCACTGCCTGAAAGTGATCACAACAACCAGCAAATTGGGAAGGAAAAGAGGTCTTATTGTAGAGGTCCCTAAGATCCATCTCGAGGCCTAGCTGCTCTTGTGACTTGCCTCTCTTACCCTAAGCTTCCGTCAGACCGGAAATTCTTTACTACGACGTGCTCTCTCCCCAAAATCAGTTGCTTTAGGAGAAGGCATGGCTGCTTCTTTTTATAACTAATATTAATAAAAACCTCTGCTGGAAGGCGAGGCGTTCAATAAACGCAGCAATATATATATATATATATATATGTGTGTGTGTGTGTGTGTATGTATGGATATATGTATGTATGTATGTATGTGTATATATATATATATATATTATATATATATATATAATAATATATATATATATTACATATATACATTCAGCTTAAGGAAATTGTAACTGATAATTGACAGTCACCTATCAACTATCTTACTTTAATGTTTATATATATATATATATATGTATATATATATATATATAATATATATATATAATATATATATATATATATAATAGGTATGTATGTATGTATATATACTGTCCGTATTAGTGTAATTGTCATCACAGTAGAAAAGTCGCTGTGAGAAGCACGAACAGCAACACTGAAAGAAATACCACCCGGAAATGCCAGCTACAAGGTAATAACAAAAAAAAAAAAAAAAAAAAAAAGCCAGGGTCGAAAAAGGAAACAGCGTGATTCTGTGCGATGGAGGAAATGGACAATTTCATTAGTTTGGGTAATTCGATGACGATAGATTGCGCAGTATAGTTGTATCGTTTTAAGGTAAATGGATCCCAAAGACTCTTTTAATAGCATGATGAAATTCTGTGCCCGGGGAGAGTTGCTGCGTTGTATTTTCATGCAACTTTGTTGCTAAAAGGAAATTTAGTTGTTTTGAACAACAAAGTTATCCATTCTATTATAGTATAAAAAAACTACTCAGGGCAACGGACTTATACTGGCTTATTCATACATTCACTTAGTACCTTTGTGATGCAAGTTTCAACCATGAAATGCAGTACCTGCCATCGTAACTGTTTGCAAATGAAAGGACAAGTCTGATCTCTTCCCCGGGAAATTAATGTTTTTATGCAAGGAAGATGCGACGCTTTCCATCTGTTATTCTTGTCAACGGAAATTTTTTATGCGAGTTTGGGGAGTCAAGTTAAACGACAAATGATATCTGCCACCGCCTCAAGTACATTCCTCACCGGAGAGTTACATAGATTTTGATCATTTTTGTGTTTTTGGCATAATTTTTTTCATTTTTATGGTCCGAAGGATTTGTCACAGTTAACGTTTTAA
>NC_087200.1:159058753-159088753 GCF_015104395.2 Macrobrachium nipponense
CCCTGTGCACCGGTTTTTCTATATTTAGATGACGTTGCACAAATTTCCCACTAGTTTTATACTCTTTCCAAAAATGTCCTTTGTAAAACATTTATTCTAAATGGCACGAAAAGGAACATTTTTAGTTGCTTAAAAGAAACCTTTTTAAAGTATTTAATTATTTAATGGAGGCTTCTTAATTGAGGAACATGGTTTTTAATGACTAGGGAAACGTCGTTAATACAATATTTATTTCAGTACTATCAAAATGCACATTAACATGTTTTTCAATGTGATGAGGAAAACATCTTTAGGAGAACAGTATTTTGAATGACCTGGAAAATTTCTTGTTGAGAACCTTTTTAGACAATTTGAAGGGAATCTGTAAGTGAAATGTACTTCTTTAAAATTGCTTCTGAAATGTATTTTTAGAGAGATTTTGAAAAGATTATATTCTGAACTATTGTTTTGGTATCTTAATTGTTATTTTTTCTTCGTTTTTATTTCGTTTTTAGGTCACCCGTTTTTACTTCGTTTTTAGGTCACCGGCTCCTGTATAAATTTTGCCAAGAACACATTGTAAAGTATTTCACAACGTGGTTATTATGAGTCTTGAGAATTCGAAAATATTCAAGTAAGTCTCTTAAGAAAAGAAAAAAATCGTCTGAAAATAAAGTTCTCACAACTTGTGCAAATCCAGCTTTCCTCTTCTATTCTCTCCTGGGGGATGCAGAATTTATTTATTTATTTCTAATTTTTTTCGGTAAAAAATTGTTCTTTTTGGTGCTCATTTCTCGATTAATTCTTCTTTCAGTGATTTCCGTCATCCTGACAGCCAAAACCCTCCCTAATTTTGTCATTCCAAATCTCTCCCTAATTTACCTTCCATGTTTCATTTATTCTTTGATCGCCTCTTCTCTCCTCCTACCATCTTCTTTACTCCTACTTATCTATACAATTCATATATTTCTATTCTTTAGTTACCTGATATATTAACATTCATTGTTCCATCTTTCTGGTTTCCATTTAGTTCTGAAACCTTTATTTTGATTGGATATACCCCAGAATAGTCACAATGCCATTTACATATCGGGACGTTTGCTTCACTTTCATTACAGAAACGTTGAATCTCCCTCAGCGTATCCTCTGTATCATGTACTCCACCGTACAATTTACCACAAGGCTTTTCTCTAGCTGAAGGGTAGCTGCAGAAAGTGTTAGACTTCTGGTTGTTAGCAAGTCTTTAGGGATAAGGATTTTATCCCATCCTCTTACTATTTTTGTTGTGATTACTACAGTTGTCCAACTACGTATTCATTACTTAGGTCAACATAATTAAATTGGTATTTTTTATTAGAATATGCATAAGCATTACAACTTACCGGGAATTGATCCTAGGGCACCACAGGAAAATTATATATATATATATATATATATATATATATATATATATATATATATATATATATATATATATACATACACATTTTCAAATTTAATTTCAGCCAACGTATAAAAGCATGGCTTCGTCATCAGGGCTGAAGTACAAAAGTTATAGCAATTAAAATCAACGCATGTTATGGCTCAGGAAAAAAAATTATGCTAAAAATACATATACTAAAAATAGAAACATAAAACTAACTCTAACCTAACGCCTCAAAATATGGGAACTGAGTGGCCAACAAGGGCATTAAAGAACGGAGAAACATCTTAAGATATAAACAGAGGGTCAGAAGAAGATTGACAGTTCAATGAACCAGTTGTTTGATGGTTAAAGACTCGAATATGGAGGGAGGTTTCAACAGCAGCATGCTCTACGATTTGTAAATCGCCCTTAGGAAATAAGAGATTTACAGTTTTGTTTGTTTCCTTATGTCAGAAAACTTCCTTCACAAAGTACAGCCTGTCCTATGATAGACACCACGATGAAAGTCGATTCGCACTTTTATCATTTTTTGTGGTGAACCGATTAAACTCCTGAGATTACATCTCGGGCAAATATGTTTATAAACTTCCATAGAACGAATAAGATTGGGCACGGTGTTTTTAAATTTAAAATAATACATAAGGGGAATTATAATTGATAAGTGGTACATCACCTGGTGGATTCGATCCACCTAGTAACTAGTACTCTACCCCTGGGATGTCAAGAGAGGAGTAGGTTGGTGCCAACTCTGCATACATATACCCATCGAATGTACCCCCATTTTTGTTTGCAGTCTCCTAAGCACACTCTTCCACCTCTTTTCTCCAGTTTCTTTGCATCATGATTCACGAAGAGCTGAGATATCCAGTCTGTATCAATTAAATTCATTTTTACTTTAGTCAGTCTTTAAAAACCGAAAGATTCTTAGCACCCTTACTTGCCAAGGACTGGGACCCTTTGTGTGAATCCTTTTACATGGCAGAAGCCACGTACCCAAGCTGTTTGAGACTGATGACCCCTGCCATGCCTGTTGGTTTTAGGCAAAGTCGTTCTCCAGGCTTCCAGAGGCAAAGCACTTTGTGCTTTTACCATATCCATCATGCTGCTTCCAATGATTGGTGTTGCTCTAGCCTTTACTTAAAGAGGTGTCACACTGAATGAGGAATGGTTCAACATCAAGACTGTATATCAGTCTGTTGGAAAGATAGTGTCGTGATAAGGTGTCACAAGCTGGAAACCTTGGATATCTAAAGAGAGCTGGGCTACAATAAAAAAAATTGACAAAAGCAAAAGACCATGTAGGAGAATTTCAGGGTGGAAATGAAGATCACAAACTAGGATACATGCATTTAAGGAATGACATTATTAATTGAATAACCAGGGGGAAAAACTTAGGAAAATGCCAGTTAGTATTAACATCACAAAAAAAAAAAGGAAGCCAATACAGAATGGAACATTTTTCTGAGAACAGAAATAAGTGATATGAGGGTGATAATTTGCTTAGTATACTAAATGCTGAAGAATACCTAAATGTGCTTATGAATGAATTCAGTTTTAATGCGGATTTAATGGTAAAGTTACTTTGGAGATGGAAAATACCATGTTATTGTGGAACCACTGCAGAGATGATTTCAGCTGAAACTGAAATGGCAGCCTACTACGTATATAGTTTTGTGGGAAGTATGGAATGAGGTCACAAAGCCTTATGATTGGAATTCGAAGTCATAGCAAATCCCAAAAGACTGAAAATGATATGAAAGTAAATTGCACATAAGCCTAGTGTGATATGCATTTCTGTATGGAAGTGAATTATTTAATGACGATGGAACTCTTTTATCTAAAAGATATTATTGAACTTAAGAAGAGAATTAGAGTCAGAGGCCAGGACAGGGTAAGAAATTACTGAAGTTTCACATATAGATGTGACAATGATGATAGGTGGATGGAAAAACGGCTTGCTACAGTCCAGCTGGGCTCCTGTGGGCACCAGAAGAGTTGCAATGCCAGACTTACTTGGATGAGAATTATGGGAAGAGATGGGTAGAGAACTGTGGAGGATAAAGGAATAAGGAAGACAATAGTGGCGTGATTTCAGCGAGGCCCTTAACACGAACGTGGGAAGTTATATAAATACTATATAATATATATATATATATATATATATATATATATATATATATATATATATATATATATATATATATATATATAGTTATTTTTGGAACCTTACAATCCCGTGTTTTTGCTGTTCAAATATAAGAACAGAAATGGAAGCAGATGTGAGTTGACTTAGGAAAAGGTTTTCTGGCTCACCTCTTTTATTATTTTTTTCTCTATAACATATACAAGAACTGAAATCGTGATATATTATGGTATGTGATTAAATAGTGGTCTATAATTTACACATGCATTCACAAACATTTCATATATATATATATATATATATATATATATATATATATATATATATATATATATATATATACGTATATATATATCATATATATATATATATATATATATATATAGATATATATATATTCTTCGTTAATCAAGTAATTAAAGGTTTCAGAAATAAACAAATGAAACCTGGTGTGGTTTTTTTTTTTTTTTTAACAAAATACCAATTTTCGGAAATTCGTTAGAAATTCGTTAGAAGGTTCAAATGTTCATAAGTGTTTTGCTCGATTCCTTCTTCGTACATAGAGAAGAAGTTTTTTCTGTGTTCCTTCTTTAGATAGAGAGGAGAAAAGTTAAGTTATTATTTGCCCTTTCCCCCAGTTTTAATTTTGGTCTTTGCAACAGTCAGCTTAGTACTTTTCTACTGATTTCCGCGGTATCTCGTCATTGTGAAATGTCCAGTAGTTCTGGTAATATTCTGTTTAATAATGTACAACTTACCTGGAGTAATTAATGGCAAAATAGTTCCAAACATTTTACGAGCGAGTTTTTCCTCTCTCTCTCTCTCTCTCTCTCTCTCTCTCTCTCTCTCTCTCTCTCTCTCTCTCTCTCTGTTGGAGGTCGAACAGTGTTGGAAGTTTTGAAATCTTGTGAAGTTTCAGCGGAAATGAAATAACGACTTGAGAAGATTAAAAACTGTCAGAAGTTGTTGCTCAAGTGATCCTGTTTAACTGATCTTTGGACAGTTATTCCTTGCCTAAGAAATTAGGAGGAAAAAGTTTTATTGCAGTTGTTGCTACCGTTTTTAAACGGGCTAATGCATATGCATGATGTATTCATTCCTTGTGTGTTCAGGTTATATACAAAGTATGCGTCTGCGTATGACCTTGGATGAAATTATTATTTTATTTTATTTTATTATTTTATTTTATTTTTTTGTTTTGTTACAGTGTTCATATTAGATGATTTCATTTTTCGAATGCGGGCAAGGGAGGTAAAATGCCGAAGGTTGGGGAATCTTCTAGTTTCCCTTTTCAATGCTTCCATGAAATACTTACTTTTCACTGTTTTATTTACTATTTTAATGGTTTCTCCTTATTTATTCATTTACTTGTAATAATAGACCTATGAAAATAGAACATCATTCATATGATAACGAGATATTTTTTAAAATAACAGAATCCAGCCTCAAGCCCACTAATTGGGCCTCGTTACGAAAGTACCACCTCAGTTCTACCAAATGATTTTCAGCCAAGGATTTTGAATAGTAATTTACTTTGATACTGTAATAGCATAGTTTCCAAAAGCTCTTTAGAGATACATCTAACACTGAAGGTATGTTTTGTAATAAGATTTCTGATCTAGCTTCAATGCAAAATTCTGAAAATGTAATCCAGTTGAAAGAGGTAAGTTCATTTTTGAGGTTTACAATACTCGATTTATCAGGTGCATAAAATGAAGCCGATCGGCTTCTTTGGGCTTACCGCTCATCGTTTCCTTGCAGTCCTTGAACAGTTGTTATAAGAAGCTTGGATTCGCCTGGAAGTTATCTTCTTGAGCCTTGAATTATTTACTCATGTTTCATATGTATATCTGCAGTGTGCTAAGTGAATTAGCTTCTTTCGCAAAAAGACCCCGTGATAGCACCATGCCGCGCTGATTCACGTTTATTACCGTTTTACATATACTGACAGATATTTACCCATTTTGATAAGTGGTTAATTATTTGTTATGTAATCATTTGCCTTTGTATCTTTGAATTATAATCATTTTCCAAATTACACTTTATTCTCCTTTCGTTCCTATTATTCGCTACGCCGCTTGTAAACAAAGAAAGCGTAGAAGGTAGCGGATGTTAGTGAACATGTCATGCTTCGTGCGCTCAGTGCTCCAAGTTTGTATTTTGGCCCTTGTTTAAGTGGTCTGCTTCCGCTAACTGCATCTTTGTGAGGATGACATCCTGTTGAGCGTTTGCTCTTTGTAGGCGTCGCCGCAGCTCTCGCTCCCTCTCTCCACATCTCCATTTGTGGTAAATGTAACTGCATTCACCGGTGACACTTGACGCTTAATGTTTGTTCAAACTGTTAGAATATTTTTATCGCTTTTCGTTTTTGCTCCAGGATTTTCATTTTTACACTTTGGACTCACTTGTGTTTGTATGATTGTGTTTTATGGCCATCGTGTGGGTAGGCAAGCTTGGCGGACATGCCGGCAAGCTTCTCATGTTGCAGAGGTCGTCCCTGCCCACTCTCTTCATCTAGTGGATGCCAGTGGCAATATTCCTTTTGCTGCATATAGCAGCATGTGTATTAACTCTCTCTCTCTCTCTCTCTCTCTCTCTCTCTCTCTCTCTCTCTCTCTCTCTTGGAGTGTGAGTGCGAGGTGTTTTTAGAATTATATATAACTTACTTTTATAAACTATATGACCTCTAAGGGTATTGTATAAATATGTTTGTTTATGGGTATTATCACAGTAACACATTTTCCTTTGGGGTCATGCACACTGGTAAGTATAAGAATGGACCGTTTTTGAGTTCATTTGTGAATTGGCTTCCTAGTTGCCGTTCCGTTAACCGGATGAAGTCTTTCTGTGTGATTGTGTGCAGAGCAAGCAAGTAGTTGTTGAAGTTTTAGTTTTCTGTAAGATAAAACTATTGTGCCGGCTTTGTATGCCCGCATACCAAATGGCAACCCTCTAGTCTCAGTAGTTTTTATTTGATTGAAGGTTAAAGTTAGCCATGAATCGTGCATCTCGTGTCGCTGTCCGGATGTATGGGACGCACCCTCACTCTACCGCGTCTGGTAAGCAACTGAAGAGCTGATGGTTTTTACATCATTATGCGTTGTACAGGAAACTTGATTGTTCGGCGCAATTATTACTTTTTTTATTATATTCTCTACATTTTTTTTTTACACAAGTAGCTTCATGGCCGTTTTGTAATGTGGTTAGTGTATTTTGAATTACTGCTTGGGTTTCTCAAGTACTTAATTAAGAAACTCAGTATACTGAGTATAAATTTAGTTACCTGATATCTTTGTTCAGGTTTTTTTTATTCTGTAAAAGAAACCTTTTTGTAGTCAGTTTGTGAATAATTATTTGTAAGACAGATCCTGGCACAGGTAGCTTCGCTTGTGGTAAAGATTGAAGCTGACGAAACTTTTGTGATCCGTGACTCTTGAGATGAAATACAACAGTGTCGTGTTAATTCCTCGTGTATGGGAAACGTTAATTGTTTTCCTCTAAACCCAGTTATACGTATTTGGTGAGAATTTTTTCAACTTGAGTAAAATTCGTCCTTTATCTAAATCATCAGTGGAAAGCGTTTCCACTTCTTGATAGTACGTGAGCTGACTCGTAAAGAAGAGGTATGTCCGGCCATTTGGTCCCGGTGGCAGTTGTTTTGGGGGCCTAGATGTTAAGGAGAACCCAAGGTACAAGGGATTCTGTAGCCTCTTTCCCATAACATAGGGTGGTGGGGATGAATGTGAACCGGGTGGGACGATTTTCAATATTGTCCGCCGTTTCCTTGGTGGGTGTTGCTTGTCACAGCTTGCACTAGATTTATTGCACAAGGGCAGCAGGATATTCTCTCCTCCTGTCTACAAGTTTCCTATTTATTTTAGTTATAATGGTAGGAGAAGGTGAACTCGTGCATACTCTGAGCAGGAATATGAATTCAAAGGGGAGACTGTGATGTTGACGACCCAGTGACACACAACCTTGTGACCTGCATACATATAGAAAGTATTGTTAGCGTCCATCACGTGTAGTGAGGGATTGATTGAATGATTCATTGTTCATAAATGTCTGGGGTGGAAAGGAAGAATTTATTATTATTGCTATTATATTAATATTGACCGCTTGTGTTCATGTAGATCAAGGAATTTTATTAAGAAAAGATTTTGCGTTGTTGCTTTTACCACTTTCCATTCTGCTTATGGAGAATAAGGATTATCACGTCAATATTTTTTAATAACCAAGAATATGAAAAGTCGTAGCCAGTTAATACGTGCACTTCAAAGCCCACGAAAAATAGAGCCCAGTAGTTTGACAAGAAAATCCCAACTCTTTTTCGTTCTTGTTTAGAAATGGTTAGAGCTCGGCGAGTGTACAAGAAAAATCGATTTTCTTTCTGTTTATTTTGCTTCTTTAAACGAAGTAACATTTTAGACAAACACCATCGGACCTCAGCAGATATCAGTTACAGCCTCTTTGTCAAGTAACTTTGTCAGCCTCTATGTCTTAGAACAGTAGTTCCTTTGTCTTTTGCCCTGAGTCTTTGTCCTCGGAACTTCGGAGCTATTGTTCCCTTTGAGCACAGCGATTTCGTCCCGTCTGTTTGTTTCTGATGTTCATCTCAATAACCATGTGGAAAGCGAGAGTTCTTTTTCCATCTTCATTTATTATTATTATTATTATTATTATGTTGCTCAGTAACCTTTCTTTGGACTAGCTACACCAAACCTCTCTCTCTCTCTCTCTCTCTCTCTCTCTCTCTCTCTCTCTCTCTCTCTCTGACCTGGACTCAGGACCTGTTTTTATCCTGTATAAATTAATGTTAAATGTCAGCGTTACTGATCGTTATTATAATAATTGAATATGAAAATACACACGCATACACACACACATAGACAAAAATATCGATATGAACGTTAAGGCTTTTGCCGTAATAGGAGATGGCACCAGAGATAGAACAGGGCAACAGCTGCAGCCACATTTTAACTGAATCAAGGATGAACTCTTTGTAAAGAAAACCTTCACGAAATTAGTTGCTCAGCGCTCGTGCACAGACAGCACATCTGTGGTATGTATATTTCTCTCAAGCGCGCACAACACTTCCGTGCCAGTACCTTTGGCATTTCATCTGGGCAGTGCTTCCGACGTCCTCTCCTGCCTCTCCCAGCTCTTCGGAATTATAGATACATTCTTTCACCCGCCTCTCGTCTTCCATTCTCTTAAATTGAGTGACCCATTCAAAAACACGCATCCTTTTTTTCATGCACGTCAACCTTTTTCACAGGCACGTGCGCACACACACAAACATATGTGCATATATATATATATATATATATATATATATATATATATATATATATATATATATATATATATATATATGGAGTTCCTTCACGAGTTATTGGTAGTTTCGAAATTAGTTTAGTGGTCATGTTGTAATGTGATTAATGGGAAAATGTTCAGTTAATTAATAATTTTTTGGAATTTTTGAGGTCATTATTTGACAGAAGTATGTCTAGGCTTAATTTTTTCTTTAAGTGACCGATGACATGACTGACATACTGAAACACCGTAAACATTGTTCCCCAATGTTAGCAAGACGCCCTCAGCTGTTGCAGAGATGTTGCTGATGTTTGCCCCCATGCGAGAATTTCTACGAGTCTACGGGGTTCTACAGCGCATTTGGACTACGGAGTCATCAGTTGTCTTCCATGGGGAGACGTTTCTACAGCGTGTTTCACTTGTCTGTATAGCAGCAGACCAGTCACATACACGGGAGCGTGAGAAAGTTCAAGATGAAGAAACGTTTTCTACAATCAGTTGTTATGATAGCCCATATGCAGGTTGCTGAGATGATGTGCGATTGACATTATACTGCCAGAGACGCACAGTTGTTTTTTATCATAGTGTTTAATGAGCCGGCCAATGTGTTTTTTTTTATATGTATAAGCTGTTTTATGTGACCTGTGGCTAGGCTGGTGCTAGCCTAGAGGTGGCCGAGCTATCTGTAACATAAAGAGGGGGATTTGCTATGAGATATTTTAAATAATATATAATGTGATATGCTATGACGTTTCTTAGAATGTAGAGAATCAGCAATTTGACTTCCCTGGAGACAGAGTGTCCGAACGACAGCTTAGGAATGCTTACGCATCTTTTTTTTGAGGTGGTGTGATCAAAACTGCTGTCTTAGCAAATCAGGGCCTCGTCCTGTCGCCATGAGAGCTTGATGTAGAGGTGACTTTGAAACTGGTCTGAAGCAGTTTCGGGGTGTGAACATTCTGAACATTGAGTGTGGGTTTGTATGTATGTGTGCGCTTTTCCCCCTACATATGAGTGTTATATTGCAATGAAGGGAACACTATTACAGAGTGAAGGCAGGGCCAGGATGGCCTCTGCCAAAGTGTTTGCTGATTATTGACAGTGCGCTGAAATGGGTGAGTGTTATTATATCTATTTTGGCCAAAGTGTGGCTGGATTGTATTTGAATATTTATTTCAGAGATATTCTATTTATATGATCTTTTGATTTTGCTCTTGTGCTTACCAGATGTTCTCCTGTCTTCTAACAGGCGTTTCTGGAAGAGGGGAAATGTTTCTGAAGAGTGGGGATTGTTCATTGGAAAAATGGTGTACTGACTTAATTACTATGTTGACTGTGCATAGTGTTGTGGCTTAACTAATGTTGGTGTTAGATTAATTACCGAGGGTTATCTGGGTTATTTGGACTTCTGAGTTTAACATTTCATTTAATCATTACTGTTAAGAATCTGAGTTATTCAGTTAATACTTTGCTTTTAAATAAATGCATATTTTTGTAAGTTCCGATTCTGATTTGATGACCATAGGATGGATGGAGAGAGAGAGAGAGAGAGAGAGAGAGAGAGAGAGAGAGAGAGAGAGAGAGAGAGAGATTGTATTGCCAATTACCAGTCGCCTGTCGCTCTGGCCTATCGCTACCAAAATGATAACGAGATAATTGACCATCTCGTTATATATATATATATATTATATATATATATATTATATATATATATATATATACACACACATGTGTGTGTTTGTTTCCTGTGGTATTCGCTTATTTAGTGAAAGTCACGTATTACTCATGATTTTAAGGTTATATATATATTATATATATATATATATATATTAATATATATATATATAACATAAACATATATAACATGGACAAGGGTTTATCTTATGTCCTCAAGTAAAATGGAAATGTGGTAGTGCCCACTAAGGAAAGAGGTTAACATTTTTATTGTTACGTATGTATATAATATATATATATATATATATATATATATATATATATATTATAATATATGTGTGTGTGTGTGTGTGTGTGTGTGTGTGTGTGTGTGCATTATATACATATACATACACGTACACACACACACACACACACACACACACACATATATATATATGATATATATATATATATATATATATATATATATATATATATATATAAAGATCGATGCTTGCATTTGCTCTTTATAGTTATCAGTAATTAATCTGAACCTGACGGGTATTTGTAAAAAACTCAGGTTCACTCAAAAGTATCTGCTTCTTCTTTTACCTTGTATATAGCGAGCCTGTCCCCACCGCCCAAACTGAAGGAATTTTCCTTTCATTGGAAAACTAAGGTAGCTTTGGTGTAAAGTAACGGGATAGGGATGGTGGAGGCTACTTAGTGGGATTGTCTTCGAACATCAAAAGGTTTTGTGTTGATTGGTTAACTAAATTCACTTGCATGGCTCTTGCAAGAGGAGTTTTCGTTCTTTGCTTTCCCGCGGAAGTTATCTCTCCGTTTCTTTTTATTTTTCGATTTTTTAATGCATTTCACAGTTTACTTTTACAAATAATAGTTGATATTATTCTTGTTTATTGTTGCTGACGTACTCACAGACTTCTTTGTCCTGTTCTTCAGTGCTAGTGGCAAGGTTCGTTGTGGAAAATTAAATAGACCACAAAAATATACTTTCGATGATTCGTGAAATGTGTATTCAAGTAATGTCAGCGAAATTTGCGGGTTTTTTCTCGTAGTTTTATTGTATTTTGAAAACTGATCTTGGTAGTAAAGAATTTAGTGCGTGTTTTAGATATTTCTACAGTAGAAAAAACATGTATATTTACAAGAGTTAGAAATTAAAATAGTCAATGAGAAACCTGAAATTCTGCGTTTATCACTAGCGGCACTTTTTTTTTTTTTTTAATGTACCTAACCATATCTTGTATATCTGACGGGTTTCCAGAAAAGGAAAATAATTTTATGCATCCCATGTTCAGTGTGTCTTAAGATGTGTGAATTAGTCATTATTACTGCTACTGCTGCTATTATTTTTATGGATACTTTTTTGGGGAAGAAGTGCAAAGAGCTTTGTACTCGTTAAATTTTAAACGCCTTTTATCTTTAGTAAATTTGAAACAATAGTGATTTAATTTACTTATATTCAGTGGATAGGGCATACTATGAAAATTTTAACCCGCTTCAGCGCCATTAAGCTTCAAAAACCGTTGTCAGCCTAATTTGATGGTGATTTCCTCAAGTATACGAAAAGTTAAACTCTTGCCATGGAAATTTACGTTGTCTGCATTCCAGGTAATTGGCATATTACATAACAACTGAAGCACTGGACTGTGAAAAGATGGAGCTTTCACAGTGCAATGCCTGGTGCATCTAGTGACATTTTAACAAGTTGGTCGTGCAGGCTTTTATTCTGAGAAAAAGAAGAAAAACAGAGGGACAGAATTTTACCGATATTTCCTTTCGTGTGGTGCAAGTACCGGGCACTAACGACGATATTTGCATGACTGATATGGCCTGTGGAAATTACGTTATTGTGAAAGGCAATTTACTTTTCATATTGCTCGTAACTGTGAAGCGAATCCGTGAAACGCTAGTACGTAATTCTGAAATAGATTTATTACGGATTGATCAAGACTTCAATGGTTATTATGCCTAAGGAAATATTATTATGTTTTCCATTTTGCCTAATTCAGATGACGACGATCAAGATTCACTCCGTTTCCTGAACTTCCCAGAACGTTCCAAGAAAACCAGCTAATGCGTATTGTGCCTGAAAGCAATATTTATTATGGTGTGGAAACTCTGTAAATCCTTGTTATTCTTACATTGACGAATGATAGTAACGTGTGGAAAAGGAAAGGAAGTGGGCAGAAGATTATTTATATATATATATATATATATATATATATATATATATATATATATATATGTGTGTGTGTGTGTGTGTGTGTGTATGTATGTATGTATGTATGTATATATATATATATATATATATCATATATATATATATATATATATATATATATATATATATATATATATATTATATATATATATATATATTATGTATAGATATTATAATTATTTTTTTGCCTTTTTCGAAACGTTAATATTATTATGAAGATAGCGAAACCCTTTTCAGAGAATATGTATACATATAATGTGAGTGTAATCCCAAATGGCCATATTTATCCAAGTATTTTTGTGCGTGTAACAACCATAATTCCAGGCTTAGATGTACCGAAGACCATCCTTGTAATTTTTTTCTAGAGTTGCCTTCTCGATTCTCTCTATGTTGCATTTACTTTTGAAGGCATGGATACGCTAGTTTACATATGGTTTATGTCACATAATAGTGATCAAACTGAATATATCGTATTTAATAATGGATCAATGAAATGCTGTGGAATATGTCCAGGTCACTACGCATCGTGCTACCTCAAAATCGTGGCGGCCGCACTGATAGCAATAAAGTACTTTCAGCAGTTAAGCAAAACTAAGTCTATCGGAGGTATGTTGAAAATTCTTAAACTGTCTTTGCAAATTAGAATGAGGTCTTTGATTAAAATAAAATACATCGTTTACTCCTTTTTCCATTTATATGTTTTAAACATGTATCAAGGAGATCAGTCTTGCACGCTATTCATACGAAAATAGTTTAAAACCTTGTGCATCATGTAAGCTAGAAAAGGTTTTGCTGTTTTCATAATTACTACTTGGACTTGAGCTAAATTGCCTGCTGGAGTCAACTTGTCCCGCTTGATGTGTTCATTTTCTCATGTAATCCAGGAATATTTTCTCTTTTTTTATTATTCTATTTCCCCGCACTTAATGACATCACTCTTATGCGTTGTTTAAGCCTGAGTCATCGGGGGTACGTTTCCCATAAGTCAATGTCTGTAAATGAATAGTGTTAGGCTGTATGGCTTGGCCATGTAAAGCATTAGATATCGAATATTAACCTGTGATGCTTAATTGAGTGTTTTGGTCGTGCTTTTGTTTTTTGCCAGATTCGGTAAATACATGCTACATATGCCAGATTCGCTGGTTATATATCGTTATTGACCAAATGCTTATTTATCAAGTACTCTAGTTCAGGGGTTTACCAGTATTGAGTATGTTATTACTTATTCATCAAGCACACTGGTTGTTTATTCATCAGATGCCCTGGGTACTTTTACAGGACAGTAATTGCTGATAATCAAGTAGCCCAGGGCCCGGCTTTTCAAGTGTACTTGAAAAGTTCCTGGGTTTTAAGAAAACCACCAGCAAGAATAAATGGAAGATTTGTTACCCAAGAGTTGAGGTAATTGCTGCAGAAATTATAAGTCATTAATAGTAGATAACGTATTTTTTCAGACCTAATGGCAAATGTAGCACGGTTGTCCTTTCACTGGTCCAGCTATTATTTTACTTTTGTTATAGAATTCTAAACTTCTTTTTCTCTGTGTGAGGTATCTTAGCGCAAATGTCAGAGAGGTGAATATGGTTGAATATCGGTTCTTTGAAATCGCCATATGGCCGTCACTGTGTGTGACGCATCAATCTTTCACGTGCTGACTGGGGCTATAGCCGGGATCATTTTCGTTGAGAGATATTTATTTACTGATAGTTTTAATAGACGTAATTTATTATATGGGACAGCAAAAATTAAAGGGAAACAGTAAATATTACTTTTCTAGATGTATTCTGGCAAAGAATTTAGATGTAAATAGATATTTCTTTATTCTCCATAAAGTTCTGTTATTTTTAGACCAAAATTTTGATTTTTGTTAATGTTCGTTATGTGCACACATCAGAATAGCAAATACTACCATGAATTTTCCTAGCTTTCTTTCACAATTTAGTATGCTTGTGTGTGAAAGAGAGAACAATAGAAATGGAAAAGAAATAAATTGATATAATACCAGTAGCAGGTATTAACATTCACTTCATGCAGATAATTAATAGTTAGTAACAATAAACAAGTAAAATAAGCACGCAGTGAAGGAACAAATCCAAGAGCGTCGAAAGTAGTGGCAAAGGCGCTGTGGTACCACCATAGGTGGAGTACAAATGATGGGCCCAAAAACCAGGTCTTATCACATTTTTATTTCTCATTTTTCGTTTCACATTCCTATCCTCATGTTTGTTCATATCATGCTGATTCATATTTGTACTCACTTTTACAACGCCTATATCTCGAATATTACGAACGCATGTCCACCAAGCACGTAACATTCTCAGTATCTGAATACCTTAGTCTTTCTTGTTTAATTTTCCAATATGATATTTGCATGAAGTCTTCGCCAGTAAATTTTTATCCCTCTTCTTTTACTCTATACTGAGGCAGAGTTGTACATTATCCAGAGAACCCTGACACCTGTTGAGGCGACAGATACCCTTAAACCTATTTATTTAGTACTCTTTGAAGAGAGGCCATACTTCCCCTACTGGGATGTTCCACAGACGTGGAGACAATGCAGGATCGAGAGATGTGGGGCCTTAAGAATTCCAGTTGCCATACTGGTTTGGGAAGCTCTTACTATCCGGATTTAGCAGGTTCTCCTAGGCCTATCGTCGATATTGGCCCTTAAGAATGTAGTTCTCCCATTTTTTTCTTCGATGGTACCACACGGTCTATTCAGAGCTGGAACATATTAATAACGAACGAAAACATGCTTTAAAATACCAGCAGTCGTCGCACTTTCGATCTGTAGCAGTCATACCACTGATAAATTTTTATGAAGGTAGTAAGGGTAAATATCACCTCTCTTGCCAGAAATCACACTGTATATGTCCCCTTACTCATGGCGTGAATACCACCGCCTTGCAGCCCCCATGTGAAAGAAACTGTTGTCGTCCAGTCTTTATGAATCAACGGTAAGAATAAATACAGTGTGAGGTAAAATTCAGAGCCTGTTTCCCGTTTGTTCATTCCTTTGAAACTTTGAATTCCTTATTGCGTTTGATGTAGCCAGGCTGCTTTAAAATAATATGAAAAAAAAAGAATACACGGTAAAGCCTTATAATATTGGAAACAGAATTTCTGGAACTTTATAACTTATTTCCTTTGTGGTGATATTTTAACGGGAAATAAATGGATTATTCAAGATTATTTACTTGCTTTTGTCCGTGGTTGACCCATGTATTAAGCAAAGAGAAGAATTAGGTTATCCATGAAACACGAGGCAAGCAAGCGTCATGGTGATGGAGAAATAAGATTGATTATCTGGATCGATGCTGTGTTGCGAGGGGACACTTGTGTGATGCGCATCGACGCCCACATCTGTGTTGTATGTCGGTCATGGCGAGTTCTCACATGTGTACATTATTTACTCGGAGAGTATAGCATTCATACGTAGCCTCTTGACATTCTTCAGAATTTACGGTCAGGGTGGATTTTCGTATGAAATATTATTAGTCAGAATATAGCAGCATATATTTGAAAGTCCATCTTAGTCAAAGCATCATCGTATTTGTTATCTCCGGTAAATTTCGACATAATTCAACATCCCTAAGAACAAGTAAAATAAAGACAAACTGACCAGGAAAATGGAGAGAGAGAGAGAGAGAGAGAGAGAGAGAGAGAGAGGAGAGAGGAAATTCACATGAACTCTCCGAATGTATGACATAGTGTTACGAGCTTGGCTAACGTCGCCGGTGCTGTTGTACGCGGAACGGAAATTGCATCGTTGATTGCCCTGATCTCAAATTTGCAGTAGTTTCCACCTTTGCACAAAAATCCAAGGAATGTTTCCTATTTGGTTGGGGGGGGGGGGGAGGGGTGTTGGGAGGTCGGTGGGGAAGAGGCGTATAGAGACGGTTTGTGAGATTGGACCTGGGATAAGAGAAGGGGAAGGGGGGTCTGCAAGTAGGTGTAGTATGCGTTGCTTAGTAAATTGCTTTTAGGGTCACAGAGACCTAGAGTGTGAGACTGTCGCGAAATGAGACCCATTTTTAGTGCCATAGTGCCAGCTACTTTTCCAGCTTTACAGAAGGTTGCTATAAGATAGCAGCGAAGCACTTTGTGGGAATTTGTCATTTTTTTGTATTAACTTTATTACCTCGATTCAAGGTGACATAATATTCCACTATTCTATGCTGAAATAAGTAAAGACTTCATAGTCTTCCAAGTTTTCAAATGAGTATGCCCTTTTTTTTTTTTTTTTTTTTTTTTTTTTTTTTTTTGTCTCGTACCTCCTTTATTTACCTCTCGCCATATGATTTCATACTCGCAGCCCTTTTCCTCCTAATTCGTTGTTTTCCTTTCATCTTCCTACCTCGATTCATATTTCGAGTTTTTAAGAACTGCTCTGCTTTTGTGTTGATTTTCTCATATATTTAGTTTTTTTTCTTCTTAATAAGAATACACATTCGGCGTGCTAAGAATCCGTGGTTCCTAAAATAGCTCGATTGAACTTTGTTTCTATGTCATTAATAGTTGTAACCAAACAACTACTTCCAGTGACAATTCTCCTTTAACTGTCCCTTTTCCAAATTTTGTCTCTTTAATTCACCTCTATTCAGTCATCTCTTTTTGCAAGTTTGAGTGACTCTACTTTATACACTTAAGCTTTCATTTAGTTTATCTTCATAGGGCTATCTTGCTTTTGCTTGCGCTCAGAAGTTGGGGGGATGTGCTTAATACAAAAACTCACACACTCTTGGCGAATTTCCATTTCATATGACCTAAAAAGTTCATCGGTAGACATAATGGGTTTGCATTTGCACGTTCGTGGTTCGATTCCGGTCAGCGGCCCCAGTCGACTTAGGTATGAATGAGTACCAAGGTCAATTGAGGTCAAGAAAAGGGCATAAGGCTAGCAACCTCCTCCTTACAGACTTGCTGCTGAGAGCTGGAAGACTACCCTTTTGGTGCCACTCCCTCTTAAGGGGAAAATATATGTAGTGAGTATATTTATATATCAACCGCTACGACAGTTGGCGGTTAGTAAAGCCAACCACCTGGAGTACCCAAAAACCCGACTTTGCCCCTTTATAACTCTGGAAATATTCAGCCGACGGCCTTTAGAGGTGTCCCACTAAAGTCTCAGATCATGCCAAATTTCATCGAAATCCGTTGAGCCGTTCCGAAGATGCAGATATCGATTTTTGGCGTTCATGGGAAGTGGTAGGGGGTTGGTGGGTGGGTGACGGACCTAACATATCTGTAGAACAATAACGGTAAAAGACAGACGAGATACTTAGTTTTTCTGAAGGCTCCTATGGAGGGGTGCTTTTAGTTATTTTTTTTTAATCATGAAGTTTTAAAGTTAGTATGCCATTCGAATTAACAACTAAAATTCAACATTTGAAGAGACGCCGTGTTCTTAATGTGTGCGAATTCATTCGTTGTCTTACGTAACAATTTCTTTCTTTTTTATGTAGATGAAAATCGAATATCTCTTATTTTTCCATAACTGTATTTCCAATTACTGGAAATCTAATATAATTAATAAGCCCCTTTTCTTAACAATTTGTTATCTACGGAAGTCATTTTACTCCTGAGTTGGTGTCATGAATGAGCATCACCCTTGAGAGGATTGCAGGAGCGACCGGATGCGAGACTGACAGCTCACACTGTTTCTACAAGTGTCAAGTTGTCCTCTTCATTAATGTGAATCAAAGACCTGTTCAGTTATTTTAAGTCTAATTTGATATATTTATTGAGGAGCGTTAATGGCATTTATTTTAAAAGCAATGAATTTCCTGCATTTTGGCGGGAACGAACCGTCTTCCTGGAGTAGCCAAACTGTTAAGTATTCCCAATTTGAGGCGTTTTTTTTTTTTTTTTTTTTTTTTTTTTTAATAGCTGATAGGTTAACGATGGGCTGAAAGAAAGTGGGCGGGGCAGTTTATCTAGCTAACCGTGGTAGGGAATAGTTTGGAAAGTTAAGTATTAGTAAGAGTAATGTAAATTGTGGTTTATCCACAATTTTATTTGGGTAAGGGTACAATTTTCTAACTAATCTTAACATAATACAATAATGATTATACATTACATTGACATGGTGAATTGTACAGATTACATATTTTGAATTTTATTACATAATATAATCATATTTAATTATCATAAAGATTTTGCATTATATCTACATAGTAAATTCTACAAATTACTTTATCACAAGACATTTCTTAATAGTATAATGGTCGAGGTTCATCGTGATGAATATATGAAGATACTCTTCTCCAGCATCTGTGGTCTGTGTTGTTTGGGTCAAGGTTTCTCTCTTCTGCTTCTGATTCTTCTGCTAATTCACTATTGTATTGAACTAGTTTCCTCCATATATTTGTTGCCAGTCTGTATAATCTCTGATTAATTGGTTCTACTTTGTATCTTGTACCACTGGCATCTGTTATGATTGGTGTTTTTACATCTTCTCATCTCTTCTAATTTGTGCGTTTACATCTGTCTATCAGTAACATTTAACATTCTTTATTGTGGCTCTTGATGAATGCATTAGTTTTTGCACGTAATTATTTTTAATTGTTGACACTCCGTTATTAGGCCTATTGTAGAATATCAGTGACATGCTTGGAAAGTTGAGTCCTTCCATCTTTCGATCATGGAACCATAGAATTTTCAATTCCACTTCGATCTGAGGTCATCTCTGATATTGTGGTATTGTCTTCAATTGCCTTTTTTCTTTTCCTTATAGGTCTAAAACCCGAAGCTTACAGGAAATGCATTGTAGTGCTATCAAATTTCTATGGGTCGGTAATCTTAGGCATATAAGCGTGAGTTTTTATCCAATGATCTTTTAAAATTTCTCTTACGACTCATAGATTTAAAAGTTGCGTTTTTTTTTTCGCCAACCAAGAGCCAATGTAATGATGCAACATTTGATTAAGTTAAGGAGGTGGTTCAGGATGTCAAGGAGAAAACACGACGATGTGTACGGATCATAACATGCACCCTCCGAAAAGTCACGTCTATTTTACTCTTTTCATAGGTTCGCGTATAGGTAAAACTTAGCCATTCATGTATTTCGATCAAGAAATCCAAATGGTGACCCTAGAGCTAACATTACCGTGTATGGTAATAATCTCTTGCGGTCATTCAGACTAAAGCTGCTCTCTCTCTCTCTCTCTCTCTCTCTCTCTCTCGTCTCTACTCTCTCTGCTCTCTCAGCAAACGCAACACACACACACACATACACAAACACACACCAGCACCACACACACTACAACACTGACGATATTTTTTTTCTAACAAGCTTTTATTCCCTCAATTCCGTTGTATATGGAGGTAATGTGGCTTCCCTTGATTATTGCTAAATTGCCAGATAAGAAAAGTATTATTATATTACAGTATTTTTCCTCTTATTCAGCAAATATGTATCAATCATAGAGGAGTAAAGGAGAGCTTTTACATTACGAGTGAAAAAGGGAAAGCCCCTTCCACGCTCCGAAAAGAGAACTGATCGAAAATTGATGGGTACCTCAGATATGATAGTCCCTACAGACATCATAGTACTAAACTAGACGTATAAGAAAGTATGCTATTATATGTCCAAACATATAGAGATATTTGATAATCAAGTACGCTAACCTATTCCACCTAACTTGGGTGGCAACTAGGCCCAGGCTAGCCTAGATCGAGGCCCCGGGAAACCCAATGCAAGTAGGCTAACTATTATGTGTAGTACTTGCTATAATGTTAATTTATTTGTGATGTGTCAACGGCCATGGTAGTTGACGGTTAGTAAAGCATAGCCACCCGGAGAACACAAAAAAAAAACCTGAATTTGGCCATATATATATATATATATATATATATATATATATATATATATATATATATATATATATATATATATATATGTGTGTGTGTGTGTGTGTGTGTGTGTGTGTGTGTCTGTGTGTATGTGTGTGTCTCCATACACACACACACACACACATATATATATATATATATATATATATATATATATATATATATATATATATTTATATATTTATATATATATATATATATATATAACCCAAAAGAAACATATTTTTCCTTACCTTTCCTAGCAATGGCAGATGTGCCAAAGCGTCACCTACCCTCTCTCTCTCTCTCTCTCTCTTCTCTCTCTCTCTCTCTCTTGCTTAAATACCTCAAGCTTCTGTGTTGAAATTAAACTGTTTACAAAAAAATAGTTTATTCTGTAAATCTAATAGTGACAAGTTAAATAAAAAATATGTTTGATATAGCATGCATGATAAAGAAATAACAAACCACTCTTCGAACAACATTTTGTGCCTGTGTTTTTCGTGTATATATATATATACCTATATATATGTATATATATATATATATATATATATATGTGCGTGTGTGTGTACATATATACATGAGCTTGATGGCGTGTGCTTCGCTACCCTGGAACCCTGCACTACCCGTCATGTTTCTCTTACACTTCCGATCCGCTACCCGCTACCCACACCGGCCCCACCCAGGGCCCACAAACAAACTAGAAAAATCCAGTTGGATATTTTTATTATAGAATGTATATATATATATATATATATATATATATATATATATATATGTACAGAGAGAGAGAGAGAGGAGAGAGAGAGAGAGAGAGATAGATGATGATATTCATTTCAACCCAACAGTGCAAAAAATGTTTTGATACCTGCTCCGATAAAGCAGGCTGTCATTGTATTCATCTCATTATAGCGGTCTGAATACCATCATGCGGAGAACATATTATCAGTATGTTTGGAAAACTTACTGCTCTGCTCCCTCTGGCCTAAAACTAATTAGAGTTCGGAAATAACACACTGGCGCTGTATTATTTACCAAATGAGAATCCGTTCACATTTTTCAGCATGAAAATGTTTGAACATCTGTACCCAGTCCCTTATTCGTTGAATTACTATTCCCTTTTCGCACTGGAGGAACGCGCTAAGACCTTAGGATTATTTTTATTCTATACAGTGAAATAGACAGCGGTATGTCATTTTTGCTTACATTTCCTGCAGTAGTATCTAAAAAGTGAGACATACAGTATTTGGTAGTTCTTTTGTGTAGTTCTTCGATGTATAATATCTTAACCCTATCTTGTCTAGGCCTGTGAAGGGATTCGTTATTTAACTTTTTCGTTTCATTTTTTTAAGTCCAACATCTTTAGCTACACTTCAGCTCAGTGAGCTTTGGTTTATCGATCATTTCACTCAAGCGCTTTGAAGTGACGCGTCTTCTTATCCTACTCAAGTATTCATTGCAATCGATTATGTGCGTAAGCGTAAGTAATGTAATTATGCTAATGAAACGTATGGTAGTTTCAAGAGATAACGTCTTTAAATTTATTTCATATCGTGCAAGAATGAGTAAGCAAGTGTAAAGGCTATAGAAGAATTCTCTCTTGTTCCAGCGTTGTTTTATTATAATTCATGTTTCCTGTGTTTTGAGAAACACCTTGCTTTAATCTGTCAGATCGGCCTTGGTAAGATTGAGCCAAGTGTGAAGGTATCCCATAATTATTTTGCCTTAACTAATCAACTGAAATTTCATTGTATGAGTATCACCGTTTTTATTCCTCAAGTACGTGCGTATCCTTCCATTTGGTATATGTATTTATACTGAGTAGTCATAAGTGTGTTTGTTTTTATTGTTAGCGTAAATATCACCGGTATCATCCTTTCCACTTATGACTTGCCGATGTTTTTATTTGGGAGGCTTATGGAGTCAGGTAAAGAGAAGGCAATCTTGTAATCTACTTCAGGAGGCGTTTATTCAGAGGTTGGAATTTCTTTTCTTTTCTCTCACCTTTTTTTTTATCGAAAAAACTCTATATTTGATATATCTTAGGGGAGAGCAATGACATATTTTTCATATGACTTTTCCCTTTTCCTGTATTTTTAGGTTTGTAAACCTGTATTTTAAAGATAATGAAACGTTGTAAGTTACATAACTACAGTATCCTCATACTTTGCCTGCTGTACAGTTTTCTTTTTATCTTTATTCTTGTGGTATCATATATTTTCTTTATGATTTAATTTCCATTTGGAATAATGCCTTGTTGATCACTCACTTCTTTGTACCAAGACTACATATAATGAATACAGAATCAGTATACTGCAGGTAATGCAAGGAAATTTCGTTGTAGTTGGTCCTATTTATCTAATGCCTGGTATTTTAAGGGTGTAAGTTTATGATGTTCTCATATGTATGTAATTGGATAAAAGTTCATACATCTGTGTATGAATATTAAAAATCTGTCAGTTATGATTGAATAAATGCCAGTCACATGCTAAGATGAAGACAGACTGTTTGTTAGTGTGATGAGGGCTGATAGGATGATTGATGGGGATGCTATATTTGAAAGACAATGCACACAAACTTTAATGCGTTCATTTAAACCAATTTGTTCAGGAATGGTCTTTATGAAACCATTTTAAAGAAGAATGACATTATATGCGGATGAGGCGTAACCTTCACCCAGTAAATCACCCACCCACTCATGAATTCAGAAAAGACCCTCTTGTTGTTTTGTGATACAGTGCTTTATTGTTAACCATTTGATGAAGAGCGTACTCCTCATGCACACCAAAATACAACACGCACGCGCGCGCACACACACACACACACACACACACTCACACACATATATTATATATATATATTATTAATATATATAATATATAATAGCTCTATCATATAGTATTATATATATAATCTGTATATATATACTATATATATATCTATATTAAACATAATCTCTATAATTATATATATAATATATATATAATATTAATATATACGTGACATTGCTCTCCCCTGATATATCAAATATAGCGTTTTTACATATATATATATAGATATATAAGTGATATTGCTCTCCCCTATATACTATCATATAGCGTTTTTACATATAAAAATATATATATATATATATATATAATAATATATATAATATATATATTATATATATATATTATATATGTATTATTTAATTGGGCTTTTCACGAAGATCTTCAGTATGCTTGTTCTCAGCAGTCAGGAGAGGAAACAGATAAAATTCTTGGAGATGAACAAGCTGGTTTTAGAGAAGACAGACGTTGCATAGGCTAGTTACTTGTACCAAGAGATATTGTGAAAGAGTGTATGGAATTTAAAAATCCCGTAATTTCTGTAGTTTTTCTTTCCTATCTCCTTAGACTCACTTCACCAACCAGCTATTCTTCATATTCTAACAAATGCTTTGATAGGGAAGATTTATAAGGAAGAACTGTGTTTCTTGATAAAAGACGCGTTTGCGGGGGATCAAACTGTATAAGAGTAAATGACCCCAGATAAAAACTTGTAATAGGATCGATGGCGGTACAGTTTGGAGGGCGTTGACGATGTACTCGTATAGTAAGGAAGAGTGATCTAAGTTTTTATGTTGGAAGAGAAGCATGTTTGATATATAAATGGGAAAGTCACTGGTTTAGTGGAAAAATGGATATGTAGGGAGAGTCACGAGAAGCTGCAGAAACTACTGAAAACTTTGAAAGTATTTGGAGGAAGAGAAAATTGAATGTCTAAGTGAACGAGAGTAAGGTTGTAAAAGTAAATAGAAGACAAGGAGATGGAGCAGTAATTGTTAAAATGGATGTCTAAGAATGGAAGCCGTTTATTTGTTTAGATATTTGGGAAGAAGTAGGACACATGATGGAAGCATGACAGTAGAATTGGTGAAAGGAGAAAGGCAACAGGATGAATGTGGAAAAGATAAGAAGGAAGCGTGCAGTGTATATTGAAGGTAAGATGGGAAAGTGCGAAGGAATAGTTAAGCCAATTCTCATTTATGCTTCGATCACTTTTGTTCGCCTGCTAAACAACGCATGACCAAACCGTCTAAAACACTACTCCTATGTATTTCTCTTTTCCCATTTCAGTTCTTCCATTGGCCCATACTGATTGCAGATACTTTTTTGTTTCATTTGTATTTAGCAGACACACTTCTCAGATAAAAGAGGGAAGTGTGTGTGCTAAATGCAAATTAAAAAAAAAAGTGTTGAAACTGTTAAGATATGTATTTGAATTCTATGAGTGGCAAAGGAAGAATTTAAATGAGAAAAAGGAGATACATAGGAGTAGTGGTTTAGATGGTTCGGTTATTTATTGTTTAACAGGCGAAGAGGAAGGGCTAGATAGATCTGGATAGATGAAAATAGCGTGAAAGGGATATTTGGAATATAGGGCCTTATATTCAGTGAGCTCGAGAGTGCGTCCAAGGAAAATTGGTGCCTAATATTTAGGTGGGTTCGACTTTTTAAAAACCCTTACATTCTGGCTCATGAAATGACACCCACGATTCACCGGTCGAAGTATGTGTCACTGATGATTGTGTTGCTTTTGTTTTTCTCTAGGGTCACAGCCCTCATTTTATTAAAAGAGACCAAAGCAGGCGTGGCTCCCTGAATCAGATTGCTACATCAGTAAAATAGAAAAAATAGCTAACTTACATTCTAAAGGATGACGAACATTGCTTACTGCAACGAGGTAAGAAACATAAAAAGGCAGGAATTCCTATCTTATAAATGAATAGCATAAAGAACTGATCGCATCGGTTGACTCAACATTTGCAGCATGTCTACAGAATGCATTTGTATGATTCATTTAAACACTATTTTATGTAAATTGATTTTAAGCTGTTGCTTTCCATTTCTTTTGAGAATTTTCGCCAGGGAAATCTGAGGCTTATTTCGTAATAGCTACATTTACAGTATGTATAATTAGCAATTCATGTAGAAAAGATTTCTCTAAAAAGTTTCTTCTGTAGTTTACCCTAAAATACAGTTCTGTGATTCCGCAACCTTATTTTTCCATCGTATTTTGATCACTGAACCATCGCATACTTGCAACAACAAAACTTTGTGCTGTAATGAAACACACGGACGATGCAACGTGTTCATCATCCTCAGACTCATCTCGTAGGAAGGACACGAACCGCTGTACTTCAAGTATTCGGTCGATATTTTGGGAGACTTCCTATTCCCTTTCTTCGCGATTATTTTTCGTGTTTTGTATGTTATGGCGTCCATGTTTCTCATTCCCGTTAGTTCATTATTATGATTTAAAAATTTTTTTTTATTAACTTCAGGTCTAATTGTTATGATAACTATTTTTGTTGTCACTGTTCTTGCACTGCTATTTTATTTGGTCCATTTGTTTTGACTTTCACGTTGACAAAATACTGCTAGGGGTTTTATAGCGACTAGATGTTGTTCTTATCCCGTTGGGGAATTTGGCAAGAAATAGTTAAATCATTTCGTAGTTAGTTCTCGAAATCTTTGAAAACAGTTTGACAGTGATAGGGAGAGAACGATGTTAAGCACAGGTTGTCACTGTAGCCGCATCCACTTAAAAAACTCTCTCTCTCTCTCTCTGCCTCTCTCATCTCTCTATCTCTCTCTCTCTCTCTCTCTCTCTCTCTATATATATATATATATATATATATATATATATATATATCACCTAATTATATTCATGAATATATATAATATATGTATTTGTGTATATACATACATACATACTTACATACATACATGCATACATACATACTATACATACACTCAGGTTCAGTAGAACCCACGGGAAGGGTAGCTTTATCTTTCTCATATTTATTTTTAGTTTAATTCAGTTATCTGAGTCGGAGATCTCTACCTATCTAATAATTTGATTTCTTTATTGTTGTTCAAAATAAGAAAACAAAGCAAAATTTCCGGTAGGGTTTCAATATTTAAACAGTAAGGATATTCTTCATAAGGGATTGAATTATGAAAAATACTTTAGCAGTTCTAAAATTACTGTTATTACTCTTTTTGGTTCGTTTCTTGAGTTAGTTTTTATGTAATGAGACGTGAGTGCGTTTGTGCGTAGCGCTTTCGCCTTCCTTTAGCTGTGGTGAAGCCCCTTCATATTTTAGTAGTGCGCAGTGCTGGTAATGAGATTGGCGCTGTCATTGCTTGCGTTCCCATTTATGTTTGCTTTGAAAGTGATGACGCTGCGTTTATATCGTAATGAGTGTTTCATTCTCCGGTGCAAATTGCATTTAGGACCCTTTTGAGTCGTTTTGGGATGGATGCGGCCATCGAGTGGCTGCGTTATGAGGATAATTACAGAAGCATTGCTCGTGATAGTGATAATGTCCGGTAATTCTCTTGATAACAGAGGTAATGGGAATGGTATATTAATAACAACAGTAATTGACATAGTAGAATTAAAACAGTAAAAATGGGAAGCGCTAGAGTGTGTGTTATATATATATATATATATATATATATATATATATATATATATATTATATATATATAAAAACATTACCACAGGGGAAGAAATTAAATACTGGGTGTAAATCATGATCGCCTTCAGCTTTCTTCGTCAGTGGTTTGGAAATAAAGCAGAAACCGGTCATGACCCAGTCTCTCTTTTTCACACGTGCGATTTGTGATAAACAAATCACATGTTGGAGTGGTTTATATTTGTGTATAATATATATATATATATGTATATATACATACATACACTATATATATGTGTATATATATATATATATATATATATATATATATATATATATATATCTATATAATATATATATATATGGGAAGTAGTAAGGAAGGAAAGACGTAATAGAATACATGTACTGCAGCCGCGATGTGATGGCGTTCGCCATTTCATCCCTCCATAATTTTACAAAAATTAAGCTTCTTAGACTACCTCCTTTAATCCGTGTTACTGTGAAAGGCATCGGATTCTTTATATATTTACTTTTGCTCTGGAGAACCGTGCCTGCCGTATCTTCTGTTATTGATTCCTTCAAGTGATGAGTTGCTAATTAGCTCTCTCCGAGTTCGGCTTCCGCATAAATAATGTCATTTTTCCTCCCAAGAATGCAATATTGGCTCTGTTTCCTGTTTAACTAACCTTGTTGGATTTCGATTAAGCCATAAATTGGAAAAATATTATTGTTATATGCAAAGGGAACCATGAAGTGAAAGGTGTTCTTCAACGTAAATTATATCTTGCATTTCCCACCATAAGGGCATTAATAAACGTATATTTTATCAATTGCCGTGCAAATGTTGCTTGAGTATTTCTAATGACTTGTTTGTTTTCAGCGTCAGTGCTTTAGGGAATTAGATTATTTGTGGAAAAATTTACTAATGTTCCTCGAAAGTTTAAGTGAAAAAGAGGGATGTTCTGAACGATGGAAATTTGGAAAAATATGAATATTAAGTTGGCTGATTAATGACATGTCGCAGTAAGAGAACGAAAGAGAACGAAGTAAACGAAAGAAATGCTGCTGGGAAAATCGCGTGTCCGGAGAGTGAACAGAACAGAATGGAATTACTGTGACTCATTTCTCTCCGAGGGAGGAGGAGTCTAAGCACAGAAACACCATCCCCAGACTATCAATCGATAGATAAAGAGGTTCTGGCAATATACGAGTTTCCCAGACACCCCTCCCCCTCCCCCTCCCCCTCCCATCCCCCATACTCATCCTCCTCTCCGCCGTCCCCCCCATCCTTTCCATGCGCCTTTCCCCCTTCCTTTCCACCCTTCTCTTATGATCATTTTCCTTTACAGCCTCTCTTCCTCTGCTCGATGGCATAGCTTGGTTCTCTTACCTGGCCTGGTAGCAGCGTCGGCTGTTATTATTATTATTACTACTTTTAAACTCTGGAAAAAAATGAAAGCTGAATCCATATGACATGCTTATATCAGTTTATGCCGAAAGTATATTTGTCATTACCAGGAAGGGAAAGAATAGAGAGCGGCCTTATAATTCCTGTTTGTCGGAGCAGAATAAAGAAAAACTTGAATCATTCAATCGCTGCCTTCCTGGAATGGGTCGTCAGTGCTATTGGAGGGGGACTTCGGAGGGTAGTTTTCCTGAATTCAGTATTGCCAAGTACTTGGGAACTTTTAAATGTCCTGTATCCTTTTTTCTTTTTAAAGAAATTAATTTCATGTAATTTTTATATTATAATTAAAATGCAACGGAACTGCTGGAGTAGTCACGTCTCGTTCGACCATTGTGCAGGAACCTTGTGTGTTATCTTTACGAAAAGAGTAGAAATATTTTAATGGAGAACAAGAATGGATAGCAATGTCTGAAAAGTAAAAAAAAAAAAAAATAATAAAAATCAAGCAGAAGAATGGATAGAAATGTGATATCTAATTCATGATGACATATTTAACACTTACTCTACGTTTATTTGAATGGTTCTATTATTTTGATGTATCACAAGGGTTGGGTTGTTTACATAGCTCTTTCGTAAGTGTAATGTTTAAATGAAAGGATTACATTAATTTATAAGAGTTTTGTTGATATGAGATTGCGTCTTTATGAAAAGAAGCGATTTATACTGATCTTTTCCACAATTTATGGGAGTGAAGCATCCTGTGTGACAATTTGGGGGTATTTATTGCTGACATACGTGAGCACCCCAGGCAGAGTTCTCACTAATTTAATTTCAGAACCGTCAACTCATCGCTCCTGGTCGATATTATCGGTTTATTTACTGCAAAAATAAATGATTTTCAAGAGGTCTGAACAAACGCTTTGATGTATTACATCAAATTTTAGAAGGAAAGAAAAAATACATAAAAGTTTACGAAGCTTAAAGACCTCCGCGAAGTAGCTAGCGAAAGCAGTTGCCATTATTTAGTTTAATCCTAGGTTACTATGAAATATTTGACTGAAGTGAAGATACGGAACCATGTTATCCTATTACTTGCAAATGTGTTTTCTGTACACTTTGTAATAACGTTTTCTCATACTTTTCAGTAATAAGAAAGGCGATGCCACAAGTTCACATATAATTATCCACTATTTAAAAGTTCCTTGGGCTAGTGTAGATTGAAGAATAAGGTCACAGGGCTTACCATCTTTATGTACTCGTACTTTTCATCGTACATTACCTAGAGGACGGGCAGATAGTTACCGTGAGCTCCAGATTCGTGATAGATAGTGTAGTACAGGGGGTCGCCAAACTGCGTCTCAGCATTTCAAGACACTCGTGCGGCTCCAAACGCTGAACAAATACCTTTTTATCCATTTCAAAAAAAAGTTATGCAACACTCTTAGACAATATTTTATGAAATCTTGTTCAACTTTAAAAGCATGTTATAGATATCAATTTTATTGAGTTATTAGTGAGATAT
>NC_087200.1:159093753-159108753 GCF_015104395.2 Macrobrachium nipponense
TGTAAAGAAGTAAGGTATGAAGCGTCATTGTGTTGTTCAAGCTCTCGGGCGCTACAATCCCTTCGTCTTGTATGTTCGAATAGTCCTTGTAATTTTAGACATTCGTTCGTATTAAGATGGACATATGCTTAACAATGGCTCTTGCCCTTGGGCAACTTGTAATTGATTTTGGACGTCTCTCCTGCATGTGAACCGGGCTTGGTTTTATTCTCTCTCTCTCTCTCTCTCTCTCTCTCTCTCTCTCTCTCTCTCTCTCTCTCTCTCTCTCTCTCTCTCTCTCTCTAATGAGGAGATGAGCGCTTAAAATGGTGTTTTCTAACAATCTATTTTTTGTAAGACTAAGATTACTTCAATTTAAAAAAAAATTGGTAGGTGGTCTTTTACGAATGTGTCTTGTGTGATAGAAAGAGAGAAAATATACGGAGAGAGAAAGGCGCAAAGAAATCACCCTGTATTAAGTTTATATAATAGAATCAGAGCTGCTATACCGGAAAAGAGAAAAATTTAAAGGACCAGTGAAAGGGGCAAGAGAATCGGAGCTGATAATGTTTGTCCTAAGTAATGTTGTCATTTTTATTTCATAAATAAGCTGAAAGGGAAAAGGCTGTTTTTGCTTTGTAGGAGTGCAGTGTCATAAGGTTTAATTGGTTATTGTCATTTTACTAAAACCTTGCTTTTGGTGAACGCTGTCTTAATGTTTGTAAAAACGCACGTTGATGTAAATGTACTAAAATACTTGATAATGCACAGTGTTATTGTTTGCGACACAGGAATGTTCTATATTAAACGACCAGAGAGATTTTATCCCGAAAGACAAACTGCAGTGATTTGTTACTTAGGTAAACCGGCAATGGGAACAGAGAGAGGAATGTGGTTCGAGAGATACAAACTCACACAGATATGCAAGCTGCTGCTTCATTACCCTATGTTATCCTGGAGAGTTGATCACGAAGTTACGCGAGACACTCATCATGTAAGATTTGACTGTTAGGCCCTTTCATACTATGCGATTCTTGTCGCACCAAGATACGATTGTTGTGCCGGATCTAAATGCGACACAAAATTGCGCAAATCGTACATTTGTCCGACTGCCGCACAAAGTGATCCAATTTTTGACAAGCGCTTGCATTCTGCTCTCAGCCTGTAGTGGTGACTAGATGGACAGGAAGAGAAAATTATTGTCTTTATTTATTACATTTGAGAAAAAAGAGAGAAAACTAGAATTCACAATCGGTACAATCACCCTTTGAATACACGGAAAGGCACTTGAACGGTGCATTTGCCACAATTTTCGAGTAGCTGAAGAGAGATAATGATAAATTTTGCAATTACTTCAGAATGTCTAAAACAACCTTTGAGAACTCTTGTCACGTCGACATGACCAGTTGCTAAAAGAAATACGACATTCAGAGATGATATTTCGCCAGCACAACAACTGGCAGTTACCATGTAAATTTGCTTTTCCATATAGAAATTAGAAAGGAGAAATGAAAACGACTAGTATTAGCTGAAACATCTCTTTTTATCAAAAGTATAAACTGATATATCTATATCAAAAACTAAAATCTTTTACTTTGATATAAAAAATCCATATCTCTCTCTCTCTGTTTCATTAATTAATGTAAATAAAACGTAAGTGTTAAAACTTCATAAAAAATCATATATATCGAAATCAAAAACTTTTAGTCCTCTTTTATATCAATAATCTGCCGATAACCTTTTAATAATTTCAGTATCAAAACGTATATGTAACCTAAATGAAAAAAACAGCAAATCATTCAGTAAATCATTTCTCAGTAGTTTATACTTAAGCCTATCCATACCTGTAGTTCTTTCTTATTTACGAATAACACTATTGTTATTATTATTATTGTATGGTGTTTTTTCGTTGCATGGAACCAATGGTTATTCAGTAACGGGAATAAAACTATTTATATCCCTCAAATGTTTTCAATACCCAATGCACCCGATCACCAAAAGCAGCGGAGGTCTACTGCTGTCGCACGTATATGCAGGAAAAAATCGCATAGTGTGAAGACACGTATTGAAGGCAATGCCAACTGCAATCGCGTCTGGGTGCAGCATCGGACATGGCCAGTGGGGCCTGTCGGCTGTAATGCGATGCCGGACCGACAAATTTGCCGGACTGACATAGTGTGAAAAGGTATTAGAGATAATAGTCGACTGCTAGTTGCATGTAGGTGCGACATCATGTGGCATTTACGTACGACATAGTGTGAAAGGCCCCTTAGTAACACTCAATGTTGCATATCTCTTGGTTGATGTAGTGCGTTCTCTCTCTCTCTCACTCTCTCTCTCTCTCGTCTCTCTCTCTTCTCTCTCTCCTCTCTCTCTATATATATATATATATATATATATATATATATATATATAATAATATATATATATATATATATATATAACATTTTCTTCCGTCACCTCTTTGTCCCCAACACCGTGATTTTTTTTTTATCGTATTATTTTTGTAACCGCAGGCGTGGTTACTTTTTCTCATGAAATCCCGATATGCTTTTGTGCTGCGTGCTTTTACAGCTTTGGGACCGACGTCCAAATGGGGAAGTGATTTTTCTTCGTGCGCTAGTCGTTTTCCTTCATTTTTTCTTCACTGTTTAACTGTTTCAAGGTGTATTACTCCCTCTGCATTTTTGACAGTTGATGTGTTTAATAGTATAGTTTTTCTTTTGATACAAAGTTTTTAAGTGTTATTTGACTTTTTACAGGAATTTCCTTATTCAAGACAAAAATGGGATTATTTTAATACCCTTGCAATTTGGTCATGAAGAAGTGTGCTGTGAAAATTTTCCATTTGCTCTCTCTCTCTCTCTCTCTCTCTCTCTCTCTCTCTCTCTCTCTCTCTCTCTCATGTACTGGAATTTGAGTTTTTTAGCGAAGATCTGAAACCCATGTCCTTGCGTTTTATTATTAAATATAATTGATAATATATTCTACACCTCGACAAAATTTCGTTATCTGTGCTTAGTATTTAATTCATTAGAGTTAGTCTGTTATTTATATGGAAACATTTTCATGATTGATGTGTATATTTTTAATGGTATATCCCCACGCCTCAGATGTCAGTACTGTCAGTAGGCGCGTGCAGGTACACGATTTATGGCAATTCTGTTTTTCTGAGATACACGAGATGTCATTGGTCTGTGTATCTGCGTTATCATTGATACTTGTGTGTGTTTCTATTTACCGATTTTTTAAAAATCTCTTTCAAGAATTGATTCCTCTCTAGCTTATCCCATTGAAAAACTCCTCTACCACTGGCCAGGGACCATTTTCGCCTTTCAATGCCATAACCCTTAACTTCTTTCCAATTTGCCCGGGGTTCTTTTGGGAAGAAGTAGAATTAATAGGGGGAGGAATGGGAAGTGTCCAGCGGCTTTTAAGAGACAAGAGGAGCCCTGGTCTCTCCATTGAGGATGTAAGCCGCATTTCATTCCTCCAGATTTTAAGCTTTTGTCGGTCGCGCTTTGCAGGTCACCAGACCATGGAATCTCCTCCTCCCCCTCTTGCCCCTATTCCTCCTCTTCCTCCTCCTCCTCCTCCTTTGACATTACCAAGTAAAGTGTTAGTCTCATTTTTGGCAAAAAAAAAATAAATAAATAAAATAAAAATAAAATAAATAAACATGAAACATATTCAGAGGAAAACTGGTTTTCGTACATAAGTAGAAAATAATTTATATTAATTGAACAGGTACTAAAAATTGTTCATTCATTGAATATGTTGGAACTCAATATAACTGAATTTCATTTTTTAAAGATCGTTTTCATATGAGCATGAGTGTTAGCCCCTGGAAAAATGACCTACACCCATTTATTTATTTAAAAATAAAATGTAAAACGTGCAAATTTTGATACTTGGAGAGGTCTTGAAGACAACAGAACTATATGTCTTAAACAAGGTGTAAGGTCATCTGTCCGTAGGGACAACAAATTTGCAGGCCCAGTCTTACCCTGTGCCAGGAATAAGGATCACTCCTCCCATTGGTAACAGTTTTAACCGTCAGTAGATGCGTTGGTGCCGTGTTGCATCTTAACACTTATTTTAGATTTCTGCTACGATGTACTACTCTATCGAAAATGTCTAAATAGATTCAACGGGTCTGGATCATTCTCTAATTCCCGTACCTTCATTATGATATTTTGAAGTTGAACTGCGCATGTGCCTGTAATGAAGCCAGCATTATACTCTATAATATAATATATGTATAATATATATATATATATATATGATATATATCTATATATATAATATATATAATATATATATAATATATATTATATATAATCTATATATATTATATATATATAATATATATACATAAATTATTCGAGCTACAAATGTCCTTTAATATTTAGGTATTAAAGGGCATTTGTAGCTCGAATAATATATATATGTATATATATGTGTGTATGCACAATATACTATATAAAATGTGCACTTATATGTGTATGTAAAATGATTCAGGATTTGTTGTCTGAGTCGATTTTAGTGAATCAAAAAAGTGCTGAATGTAAATCGTGTCTAACTGATGTCGACATCCATCCCTAGGGTCTGTTCCACAAAGGAACATTTCTTGCGAATGTCATTTCCCAGACGTCTGTCGTGCATGAAGGAAATGCGTCAACGCTTCGGATGGACAAGAGGAAGAAATGCTTTGTTAGGCTGCGTGTGTGTGACAGTCTGTGTGTGCGTGCATGCGCCCGAAAGAGTCCATGAATAGCTCCATTGCGTGTCCATGAACGGAAACCTATATCCTTAATACATTAACATAACTCGGAAGGTGATACGGAATGCCTTCATTACTTGCAGGTCATTGATATTAATGGGGAACACCCATTCGAGGTCTCCCGCCTGACTTTATGACTGGAGATAAGCGCCATTAGGGCTAATGACGGCCATGTCTTATTGTTTTACGATGTGCTTCAGAGACACTTTAGTCCGATTTCGTTGGTATTCTGCTCATGTTGAATGTTTAATCACTGATCTAGCTTTTCCCCTTTCTCAGACTGGCCCTAGATGATGGATATTAACTATCAAGGTGGTGCTGTTGTCTTTGTTATCGCCATTAACGGTTTCATTATTGGTCGTCATGGGAAAATGTTAGTTGACTATTAAATGAAAGTCATATATGAATTTTATGATTATTTTTATTTTACCTAGGCCGTAATAAATTGGGGATTCTTGACATAACGTGTTGATGTGTTTTTGATTTGAAACTTCACGTGGTGTTGTTGGAGTATTATCAGAAGTAATATAAGAATGGATACTGACTTGATGTCTGATCACTTGACAACATTTTTGTCCAAATTCTTGACGTGCCTAAAGACTCCTGTTGATTTTGCCTTTCAATTTTGGTGCGCGTAAGCGCTGAGAATAATAAATTGCTCTGCCTTTCCATCATCACAGGAATTTGTTCCCACTTCGTCGCAAAGGATCCATTTTGGAGTTCGTTTCCAGAAGTTCCTTCTAAAAGACCATAGCTTCAATAATCACTTTTCAACAATCGGGAAGTATTGGTGATTGAGATAAACCTCTCTCTCTCTCTCTCTCTCTCTCTCTCTCTCTCTCATTATTTTCACTAACTCTTGCTTGCTTTGCTCTGTTTTCTATACGTGTGCTTGTTCGTTTGTGTGCTGCTACTGAAGTATCAGAAAGTTATGAGTGTCATGGTAATTGCTTCATAGCAAAGAATTACGAGTTAAAGGAAAGGAAAACGCATCTTCGAGAAGTTTTGCAGCACGGAGGCATTCGCGCATGTGTTGGAGGTGCCTGATCTCATGATGGTTCTGGAATCGTCGGGCGTGTTGGGGAATGCAACAGGCGCCGAAGTGTCGTGAGAAACGCTGCGATTTCTGATGCAATATGTCGTCTAGATCCTTCTAAGAAGTTCTAGTAATCTTTGGAGTTTGTGACGTTCGCCGTAGGCCCCGCCCCCCAGAATGCCGTATAAATACGACTGACGAAGTAGGAGGAAGCAGATCACCAGTTAGTCACAGAGTAAGAGATCATTAGTAAGAGTCACAAATCAGATCAGTGAGAGCTCAGCAGCAGAGATCATCCGAGAGAGATAAGAGAAGAAGGAACCGATGAAGGATCAGAGAGAAAAAGGCGCTCGAGAGTTGGTTGAATTCTGGTCAAGTCGTCGTCAGGAGTGGACGACCGAGATATCTTCGACGTTGATTAAGACTTCAGAGAAGACGCGTTCTGCAAGAGGTTTAGACATTATTTTCTGCAATACGGAGTCAAGAAGACGTCTGCAATCGCAGTTCTCCTTTCGAGTCGCAAAACTGGCCAGCAAGTATTTGAATTACCTCACTTCTTCCCCAGTTCACGCATTGTAAGATTTTGCCTTTTTTATGTAAATAGGAGATACCATTCTGCATTTATCTTTGTTAGTAAGCTTGTAAATAAACCTTTGTTGTGTTTGTGTATCTTTCTATATTCGTATCCCAAGTTTCAAATGTTGGTGTTGAATTCTTTTTGTTTATCATTATATCGAACCTGAAGCGGACCTCTCTCGGTTCGTAACAATGAGGAAGTGTAAAAATCTTTATAGTACATTAACAGTCTTTTTCCAAAGAAAGATTGCGTTAACATGAAACTTTCGAAAGGGGAGACTCCTCTTTCCTTCCCTTCACAATATAGCACCGAAACTAGACGGTGAAGTTGGTTACTAAATGCAAGGAAGGCTTGGCTTGCTGTGTGGAGCATGAATTTTAAACAGCATTTGCGCACTTGTAAAATTCCAGCTCGAAATGGAAATAAGAATGTTAAAAGAAGGTGTCTTCGAATGTTGTACGCTAGACAGCCTTTGTATTGTCAATGTTCTTGTAGTTTACATACACGTAACTAAAACACACACGTGGGCCTATGTGCATAAATACACACCCTTACTTGGACGGCCGCACACACACACATGTATGTGTGTCTACATACCCTTATAATTTAGAAGATCGTCTATAAATTACAAATATGGAATCTCACTTTCGTAGATATGGAAATTATACTACAGTCGATTTCATTTCAGCTGTGAAGATGCGGCGCGTGCTCACGATTAGCGCGTGATTGGCTGGCGATCAGCGTTTCCGATACCGTTGGCTTACTATGATGAATATAAAAGCATTTCTTCAATAACATATTTGAATGTTCAGCTATACATATTCCCACGCCCCCTTCTCATAAAAATTATAAACATGCCGATTTCTATCGATAATATACCAAGAGAAGCAGACGAAAGACGAGCTTGTATCAAACCCGTATACTTGGGTCAAATACAAATGAATGATGGACTTTCAAGAATTGTGACTTTGTATATCATTAGTATAGGCTACAAATAGATATATCCTCCCAAAATGTTTATGTCACTCACAAGATTTTCTATCATTCAGACTGTATGTCATATGCGTGGAAATAAAAATAACTTTTTTATAATACCAAAGTAAGATAACCTTTAATATTTTTTACTGCCTTAACATGAAGTATGGACCAACGAAGCTGAGCCAATAATACTTATTTGCCGGAGATTTTACTTTACTGGTCCCCTTTTAAGCACTCATTCATTCAGTTTCCTTCAAAATGTTTTGTATTTTAACCTTGATTTATCCATGCTATCCAAGTATCGTTCCGATGCCCATGAATAAAAAAAATGTGAATGCCTAGGCTAGCCTTTTATGCCAAGTGTATGTCCCCAACTCTAAGGATGACAGAAACTGATGGGATTCCGATAAATTATTTGGCTATATAGTCTCGAAAGTGCCCAGTCCGTGAACTATTATAATGATTTGTGTGTTCAAGAAAAATGTGTGTAAATATTGCAATACCATTGCAGTCGTGCCATGTATTAACTGAAATTTCCCGCCCTCCAGCCAATACTGGAGTGGCTGTCCCATTCACCTCCCTCCCGCCCCCCGGCACCAGGCAGCCTCATAAACAACATTATTTCAGGCTATGTCGAATATTAACCCACTCATGTAATTTAAATGCAAGAGATGATTGAAAAACCTCTTAATCGCTCTCGCATAATAGCCAGATGTTCTTTTATTTACTTAAAATGAGGTTAAAATAATTTAAAACCCATCGGCCGTTTGCATTTGAGTAGAGTAGACTTACAAGCTCGTCATCTGCTTGCTTGTATTGTTATATTATATTATCTATACAAATTGGCACTTTTATTATCTAAATAAGCAGGTTCGGGTGATCTTTGTCTATATAAACTTTCAGTTGTAGTAACTGAAGCAATATTTTGCACGATATCGGAAACCATTGATTCCAGTCACATCTGTCTAAACCCTACGGTGGTGACCGGACAGAGGGAATGAAATAGACTGTTGGCTCGTTCTCGTTTCGCACTTTCAAGTTGATACGAATGGTGGTGGAAAGTTGTATTTCATTTTCCATTTTTAACATGACACCTAATTACCTTTGAAGTAAGTTAAGAGTTTCCTGTTATTTGGTCATCCTCTTTGTTGCTGCATTGCCTGTTCACAACTTTTCTTGTAATGTTGTTAATGAAGTTTAATGAAATTTTGCGGTGTGATTTTTGGAATGGAATCGTTTTGATGCTGGTCCGAGTTTACTTACTTGTTTGTTCATGGCACCGGCGGACCCACACACTACTTCTTGATAGGTTACAATGAAATTTTGTACAATGAATTTATTAATAACACAGGCGGATCCACATTACTTCTTGATATGAAATTTTGTACAATTAATTTATTTATAACACAGGCGGGTCCACATTACTTCTTAATAGGTTACAATGAAATGTATTAATTTATTTATAACAGGCGGGTCCACATTCTTGAATGTTACAATGAATTTATATAATTTATTTATAACACAGGCGGGTCCACATTACTTCTTAATAGGTTACAATGAAATTTTGTACAATTAATTTATTTATAACAGGCGGATCCACGTTACTTCTTAATAGGTTACAATGAATTTTGTACAATTAATTTATTTATAACAGGCGGATCCACGTTACTTCAATAGGTTCAAGAAATTGTACAATTCTTATTTATAACAGGCGGATCCACGTTACTTCTTAATAGGTTACAATGAAATTTTATGCAAGGAACCGTTGGGCTGCTGACCGAGGGCGAGTTGAGAATTTTCTTATTATGGTTTGGTGATTGTCGTCTCCAATTATTTTGTTTTAAATTGCATATTCTTCAAAGTTACTACTGAGTGTAGTTTTTTCTTTTCCCAGAGGCATATTTTCCCTTGTTTCTCATGAGACCCTTTAGGTAGATACTTTAGCACTGGTGATCATTTTCGAGAATATAATTTTTTTATTTTTCTATTATTTTGATAAAAATGATGTGGTATCCTGGAGGTCGATAGTCATTTCCCCATTCTTTGATTTTACCATGACTTGATTTTCTGGATCACAGGTCAGTATAAAGGTCACTACATTTTCCTCTTTGTTTATTTTTAAACTTGGTTGGTTGATGCTCTTGTTATTGGTTGTTACTTCCCTAAACTTGTTCGCCTTGACCTAGTTTTCGCGGTCCCATGACAGTTTGAAGGTCAACATTTCACAGTTCTCTTATTCTAATGAAACATGATTAATGAGCTCTTAGGTGGTTGACCTGTAATTTATCTTGACATTCAATGTAGGTAAATATGAACATTTTGTCCTTAACTCTGATTTCGATGAAACCTGATAGGCAGGTATCTCAGTCGTTGAGAATGACCTCCCCAAAGGTCACAGATTAATTCGAGGTTGTATTTTGTTTCTTCTTTGATTTTACAAAACTAGGTGATTAGATAATTTAGGGGTTGGTGATTAGTTTTTCAAAGTATTGTTGACCTAGGCTATTTTCAAGGTCGCAGGTAAAGTTCAGATTTTACCATTTTTCTTTACATTTCAGAAAGTACGATAACATTCAGTAATTGATATCTGAGAAAATTATGCGTTTTGGGAGATAACCCTCTTACAATTTTGTGTACTTGTAAGGAAGGCCTATATGTTTGAGATGAAACGAATGATTTTCTTCTTGTTGAACTTAAAATGACCAGAAATTTTTAATATTTGTGTTTAGAATGTGGATTCTGACATTTTTGCAATGTTGCGGGTGTTTAAAAAAAATTGCCAATTCTTTTAGCTCTGTGATTTGCTCGTCTTTAAATATTTAGCCCTTTCCTTCGCCGCCCCCCCTCCCCCCCCCCATTAGTACTTTGAGTAAATATGTGAACAGAGTATTTAGAGAATAATCTTTGGTTTGTGGGTAAATTAAATATATTACAGTTTTGTGTCATTATGTGCTTGCTTTTCCTCTCACCATTAGTATCAGGTAGAATCTGCTGTAGGAGTAGAAACTGCAATGTATTAATATATTCTCAAGGTTTCTTCGTTGTCGTACACGAAACCTTTTGAATGTTACTTTCAATTTTGTTGAGTTTGCTAGCTTCAAATTACATTTTTTAAAAGCTTCATTTTGTGTAATTTTATTTTGCAAGGTAACTAGAATAAACTTGTCTACTTTATATATATTTTTGCTAGGAATTTGGTTTCCCCCATTACTTGAAGTCATTATGACAGTGAAAACTGTACATTTTTCATAATAAAGACACGAATTAGTCAGGATCCTCCAAGTTTCAGCACTTTGAAAATGACATCGTCACCATTCCGTAGTCTAATCAGGGTCCGGATGTCGTTTCGCTGTGGTGACTGGAAAACAGTTTTCAGGCAATGCCATTTTATTTAGTTACTATTGGCATGGAAATACGTCATTTCCAGGGATTTCCAGTTATTTGGATTAGACTTTGCATCATTGGAGTCCCGAGCCCTGTATCGACAATTCAACATTCAAATACAATTTATTCATAGTGATAACGGGAAGTTCGTAGTTCCCAAGAATTTAGCACTTGATGGTATTATTGATTGGGGAAATGACGTGGTCAGTATTTAATGAAGTCACCTACGACTCACTCACATTACCTAGGATTGCGGAATATTGACTTGCCAACTCATTTCGGATTCGGAAGTATTAGGTTTCTATTGCAAACCGGGTACTACATGCACTAATATTATTTAATGGAAACATACTTTATGTTTGGCATTCTTTCTGTCGAAGTATAGTACATTTTTAATGTATAAGATATATTGATCTTTTTATTCGTGCTTTGTTATTACTTACTCACGGTAATTTATTTTCATGCTGTGTTATACCTACTAATTTAGAGGTGTACATTTTAATATTTTATTTGATCATAAGGTGCTGGATATAAAGAGAACATTATTAGGCACCTTATAGTACTTACGTATTAATTTACTATTTGAAAGCAGAAATTCATCTTCTTGTTTTTCTTTGGTGACCTTATTCTCGATGCTGGGAAGGGACAGGGAACCCTTCAGAAGCATTGAAGATAGGCATTCGACCTCATACGTCGTTACAGTATATGAAGCTGGACTTAAACTTGGCGTTTGACCGTTGTAAAATGCTGGGAGCTGCTTGCTAGAGTCATAAACTGGCACTTCCGGATCAAACAGGTGCCTTTGTTACTGAAGATGAGACAAGAAAGAGGATTTGTGACTCTCTCTCTCTCTCTCTCTCTCTCTCTCTCTCTCCTCTCTCTCTCTCTCTCTGTCTTAATATGTCCAAAGTATCTTCCTTTTTTCATAGTACCCATTCAAAGAGGAGGTACAATATGGAACTTCACTTTCTTCAGTAGATTAGGTTAACCATTTGTTTACGAGTATGTGAAAGAGAGAAAAGCTTGGCTATAAAAGTTCAGATATTTCTTTTGGCTTTTCTTTTTACTTCTGTTTCATAACTTATATTGGTAGTTTTTTTTATTATTGGTTTCCATGCGTATTGTAGACTTTGAGAAAAATTATATTTGAGATTCATTTTATATTATAAGAACTTGGGTAAATAATTTTCATGTAGGCAACGTACATGTGAAATCAAAGCTCAAAATATACTGTACAGTGTTCATGCCTTTAGAGTAAGGTTTTCCCTAAGTAATTCAAATTAGATATTGATGCACCGCTGACTTAAACTCTAAATTTCGTCTCTTCATGGTTAAAACCCTGTAGGAAAAGACGAAAGTCCTAGTTGTGTTGTTCAGTTTTGTTCTCTTCTACCACAGCTGTTGCAACCATTAAATCCTAGCCACCATCAGGGACACATTAGATATAAACTCAGCTGGACATATGAATGTGGAATTCAGCTTCTCTACTTAGAATTGATATTAATTCATCTTCACCATGATAAATGATTGGTAAGTTACAAACTTTCCAATCAGCTATCATGGTGGAGATGGTTGATATCAATTCTAAGAACAGAACCTGAAATCGACAGGCATATGTACTCAACAGTCGGTATCAATTTGCATCTCCCTTGATAGCTGGTGGTCTAAGTCACTGTCTGTCGTTGTTTGCAAACCAGGCATCGGTCCGAATCCTGAAAGGGACAAAGAACTTATTTGCAATTTCCTTTGGGTGAAAATCATTGGTAAGGTAAAGTGAATTGTATGTAAAACGATAATAATGGCTTAACATTTGTAAATCACAAAATGTCACCCTTGCCTGTGACAGAAATTATATATATATATATATATATATATATATATATATATATATATATATATATATATATATATGTGTGTGTGTGTGTGTGTGTGTGTGTGTGTGTGTGTGTGTGTGTATACGACTGGTAAAAATGTTCTGTTACAACAGAATTCCATCTAATAAAAGGAGTCCATAAAAACACCAAAATATAGAGAGAAAAGTACTATATTTCAGAGACTGCTGTCTCCCTCTTAAGGTAGAAGAATGAGAAAAGTTTACAGAAAAGGTGGTATTTATAACAAGAGGTCCATCCACAGGCAAGCCAATTTAGGTCAACCCCGCTGATAATCTTCCTTTAATCTTCTTAAGCGTTGGTTGAATGAAAACCTTGTCGATTGTATCTGAAATCCATGCTCCTTTTGAGATGTTCATTACCTGCCTCTCTTTTATTAAGGCCGATTCCATCATTTGACTCTTGTACCGGCAGATGCTGCTATAAATTACATGTGACAAATCCAGTTTATTCTATGGTTATGTTCATTTATATGGTTGAAAATAGCTGAGTTCTGTTGTCCATACCTAACTGACCGTTTGTGTTGTATCAATCTCTGGGGAAGTGATTTACCTGTAAATCCAATGTAAGATTGGTCACAGTCCTGGCATGGGATTTAGTAAGCCCCCGTGTCCTTGGGAGATGTCTTTTGTTGGATGTTAATCATGGATTTGGTTAAGGTGTTTGGGTAAGTAAATGCAAAAGGGTTAGATTTTCCAAGGGTCTGAGTCACCTTCTTAATCGTGTCCAGGTGCGGAATTTTTATTTTATTGTTGGGTGTATCTCTGGTCTTGTCTTTAAGGGGTCGGTAGAAAATTACGTTTGCTTTGTGAATTGCTTTCTCAATTATATGGTCAGGATACTTTAAAGACGAAAGTTGCTTGCGAATGAGTTCAAATTCTTTTTCCAGGAAATCTGGGGAACAAGTACGTAAGGCTCTTAAGAACAGGTTGCTGGCTACACCTATCTTGATAGCATTGTTGTGATAGCTAAAGTAGTGAATGTATGAAAGTGAGAACGTTGGTTTTCTGTATATGGTAAATTTGTATTCTGTCTTGTCTATGATTATTAAAACATCAAGAAAAGGAATTTTGTTGTCTGTTTCCCATTCAACTTTAAATTTGATGCTGGGCACTAATGCGTTTAATTTTGAGAGGAATTCATTAAAATTGCCCCACCTATTATCCCAAAATGTTAGAATATCATCCACATATCTCATCCACAGCATGTTTTTGGGTTTTATTGCATTGATTACTGTAGTTTCAAAGTATTCCATGTACAGATTGGCTAAAACAGGACTTAAAGGACTACCCATACTACTCCCGAATTTTGCTTGTAGAATGATTCCCCGAATGAATATACGTTATTAGATGCACATAATTAAACTAACTTTATTATTTTGTCAACCGCCAATGGGAAATTATCTGAATAGGGGGATAATTTTTCCCTCAAAAACTGAAGAACGTCCTTGTACTGGTACTTTTGTGAATAGGGAGTCACGTCAAGGCTTAAAAGTTTTATGTTGTGAAGTGGTATATGTGCTTCTCTGAATTTGTGACAAAAATCTTCCGAATCTTTAATGTGACTGGGAGAAAAGGTGCCTAAAAATGGGGAAAGGAGGCCAGCTAACCATTTAGAAATTTTGTAATTGAAAGCTCCGGCACATGAAACGATGGGTCTGAATGGAAGATTGTCTTTGTGAGTTTTGGGAAGGCCATAAAAGTCAAGATTGACTTCATAGTGGCTTTTGATAAATTCATATCTGACAGAAACTACAGCCGTGAAGAGATATGTTTAAAAGGTGTGTTACTAAATGCTTTAACTGACCTAAATAAGAAATATCCCGTTCCCCGCAGATTTGTGATAGCCACCCGCTCGCCAAAAAAAGTTAGGTGTTATAATAAGTAGATCAGATAAAGACGGCAAAATCGTAATAATGGACAAAGACTTCTACCTCGTCAAAATCAACCAACTCCTTAGCGACACAAACATTTACGACAAACTGACGAAAAATCCCCTCCAAAACGTCCCCACAGAATTTTTTCGGAAAGTAAGATTAATTGGCCAAGACAAAAAGACAATCTTCCATTCAGACCCATCGCTTCATGTGCCGGAGCTTTCAATTACAAAATTTCTAAATGGTTAGCTGGCCTCCTTTCCCCTGGAATTTGTCATGTATGATTTATAGCAGCAACTGCCGGTGCAAGAGTCAAATGATGGAATCGGTCTCAATAAAGGAGAGGCAGGTAATGAACATCTCAAAAGGAGCATGGTTTTGCGATGTGATCGATAAGGTTTTCATTCAACCAACTCTTAAGAAGATTAAAGGAAGATTATCAGCGGGGGTGACCTAAATTGGCTTACCTGTGGATGGATCTCTTGGTATAAATAC
>NC_087200.1:159113753-159126253 GCF_015104395.2 Macrobrachium nipponense
TGTTTACAGTACAGTAATGATATCTATACTGGCTTGTGCATCGCAGCATATAAATAAGAAATATGAGTATTACATTCGGAGATTAAATTCTAGGCATGGTTCATATCATTCATAAGCAATACTTTGACACGCAGACATCCAGTTGCTGCTTCAACTATCCGGTATGAGTTAGGGAAGATTTAAAAAAAAAATCTCGATTAAAATTCTGATCTTTGTAGTTAGAGTTAGTTTCCGTGTCATGTGTTTGAGAATAACATAGTTTTTCGGTATTATTACAGTTACAATCATTATGGGAAATCTATTATATCAATATTTTTCCCGAGTAAAGCACGTGACAACAAAACACTTCTTCTCAATACATTATTGTCGCTAATGCATACTTACGGAGAAAAAAAGTATTGTAGGTCTTGACTTTTTCTTTTTTAAGTTCATCGTATATCTTTTCTATGGGCACGCGAGGTAGCTCTTGTTAGTTTGTAAATCTGTTTTCATCTTTCTTGGCTCCTCCCCATTGCGTAATGTCACAATATTTGCTTAAATGCGCATTTACTCCTCCCACTAATGCTCCTCCAATCAAAATACGGGGATCTTTTCAAGAGTTATTATTGGCTTTCTACTAGTAATGTCGCTCTTCCAATGAAATTACAGCTTTTTTTTTTTTTTTTTCAAGTTATCATTGGCTATTTTTTTTCTCTTATAATTTTTTTCATCAATGACAATGTTCACGCATAATCAAATTATCATTCATTTCTGCCCCATTCTTAAGCATTTTTTTGTAGAAAGTATTGTAAGGAAAGGCTTGCAGAAATATTGGACGATTCATTTTCTCCCAATCTTAGCCCAAGGATCTGTTTTTCTGCAATATACCATTGTAACCGATAGTATTTTGTTTTTTGGAGAAACGCCTGATTGTCGTTTCTTTTCGCTTTAAAACTATAGGTACAATGAAAATACTGAACTCTGATTGGTTACATTTTTCATAATATCCAATCACCTGCGATTTTGAAACCTACCGGTCTCTATACGTTCAGCAGTCGCGTTACTTAGCTGTCACGGACCCTTTGGCGGTAGCCGAAGCAGTGGATACAACGGCCTGGTAACCGTTGTGAATACTTCAGGCAGTATTTATCACGATATATGTTTATACACAAATACGCCGAGGAGGAGCTGCTCCATCACTTTTTCATTACAGCCAGCCAATTGTATCCTCCACAATCTGAGGCACAACGTGTTCCTTCCACGTCTTCATCAGGTTCCATTTGTTGTTTTTGATTTAGCTGACCTTGTGTCAGCACGGGCTCTTGCTCACAGAGCAGCCCGTAAAGGTTCCATTTAAGGTAAGAAGTGACTAAGCAAAATATATATTTAAATTTAGCCCGGGGTAAAGGGCGGGGGGTCGCAGAGGGTGCTAAGCCGCCCCCCCCCCGGTAGGTAAGGAAGGAGCTGGGTAGAACACGGCTTTTAGGTTAGGTTAACTGGTGTTCTGGTGATTGGGGTAGGTCTAGGGTCTGTGATCAGTGTCTTCTAGGTTAGGTTATGGGAGTTTGTTAGGTGACCTGGTTTAGTTTAGGGATAGGTTTAGGTAGATGTAGGGTCTGTGACCGGGGGCCTTCTAGGTTAGGGTAGGAGGGTTTTTTAGGTTAGCTGGTTTAGTTTAAGGATAGGTTTAGGGTTTGTGACGAAAGGTTAAGGTCTGTGGTATACTTAACTGCTTTACGGATTTGTTTTCTAACATAAATAACAATTTTTTTTATTGGAAATATAATTTTACCCCACCCAAAACCCCGTTTCCCGCCTGGTGTCCCCCATAATTGTAGGGATTATGTAGGGTCTTTCTGAATAGAAATCTGTGCTTTTACAACTGTTCATTACAACATAATATGCAACAAAGACAATAAAAACATGGTTACAGACACTGATTTTTCTGGGAAAACTCATTGTTTTAACTCCAATTACATAGTAAATCTCTAAATCGGATGGTTTGCGGTCAAAATAAACGTGAAATCCGTTGGAACTACACTATTTCTGATGCTACAAATATATTTTTATTCCAGTTTTCCCATGGTGGTCGAAACTGTAATTTTACCAGTTTTTCCTAGTGTTTCTCCATAAAAGTAAATATCATTTGGGTTTTTCAAAGTGAAAGATCGTGAGAATACATAAATAATGTAGAGATTAAATCCATTTGTGGTCGACAAGCTATCTTTATTTACGCTCATAAATTGAATAGGTTTAAAGACTTGTTTTCACTTTTCCGCACTCTAATTTTATGGTTTCCTAAATGTACCGTAATCGTATTTCTTTGTATTACAGGTTTTTTTATAAATGATTTAAATGATTTGTTGTTTTACTGTTCCATGTAGTGTTAAAGATTTAAGGTATAAGAAGCGCGCGCGCACACAGACATGTATATACATACATATATATATATATGTGTGTGTGTGTGTGTGTGTATATATATATATATATATATATGATATATATATATATATATATATATATATATATATATATATATATATATATAATTTGGCCTTTCATCTCCCCATGGCAGTCGCCACTGATGTTGTTTTGAGGCGAAACAAAGGAAAGAATTCTCAATAAATCCTTCCACAGAATGCTATAATTGCCAGTTTGATCAAAGAATTTTAAAATCATTCAATCATGTTCCGGTGCTTGTATTTTAAAGGGAACCCTTAAAGAAATTATCCCTTACTACCATTTTAGAGAAATTCTTAGCCCACTGGCTCTACCTTCTGTGTATTATATGCAGCGAACAGACGTAATGCAAATGCATTGCGGCATCCATGATGACAATACCGCAACATGTTTGCCATAGCTGATACAGTTGGATGAACTTATACTTGCAGCTATGGGTGACTTCAGACGTTTTCCCATATCAGACGACAAAGTAAACATACCTGAAAACCAGTAATCTACTGGCCCTCTAATTTTCTGTCGGTCCACTCATCTGTATCTGTATACTGTAAATGAGCCATGAGGGTAAAATAATCTCTCAAAACAATGAAATCCTGGTCATCTTTAATGTATAAACTAATTTGGATATGTAAAACGTAAAACACCATATCGTAGTACACTCTTCCATTCATAAGACCGAGACAGACAGAGAGAGAGAAAGAACGCGCGTGTGAGTGGTTGTTTCGATTCTTTCCTAACTTTGGCTAAACCAAGGACAGGTGTTCGGATATCTACAACGAATGTTGAGGAAATTGAAAAAGTTCCAGAGTAAATTGCCTTATTCAAACTAATTCAGGTACTTCATTATGTTGTCCAAAATTACCGGTTTGTCTAAAATATGCTGTGCCAAAATATCAAGAAGATGCAGCTGATATATAAAAGATATTCAAGAAACCTATGCGATAACGGGCTTGAATTGGTTAGTAGGTAGCATTTATTTGAGATCCATTTTGCTTTCTTTAAGGTTGATATGTTGAAGAATTCCTTAAGCTTTTAGGTAATATGGCTATGTTCAATATTTTATTGGTGAAATTTTAGTGAATTGCCTGGTGTTTTTCTCAGTGAATTGTAAAGGCTAGTGATGACTATTTATGGAATTGTCGAGTTCTAACAAAAGGTAATGCATTTTTTGGTAGACAGCAGAATATTTCTTGAATCGAAATTGACATTTTCTTCACCTTTTGTAGAGATTGGCCCTAAAGTTTTCAGTATCTTCCTTTTCATGGATTATTTTGAACGAGGATAAGTTAATCTGCTGATGTAACAAGCCATTTGGTAATTTGATTTGTAGTTTATTCAGTTCCCTACCTGGCTTTTTTAATAGATTCAGATGCGGTGTTTTAGCACAGTATCTAATATTCTGAGGGTTTTAGGGGTGGTATATAACGCTTATATTGATGATTAGAATTTCAACTTGTATACTGAAAAAAATTCCCACTGCAGAATTGTCAAATAAATCTATTTAAGCTCGTTTTCGTCTAACTTGACTATATTTGTAACACAATTATTTTTCAGATGTGAAAATCATTCTCGTGGTTGCGCGTTACTGCTATGAATCTGTTCTGTATTTACTTGCCGGTTCAGTAATCCCTGACCCTCGTGAGATCTTCAGCTTTAATGATACTTACAGCATCAGTGTATTTCTGAGGACAGGATTTACCAAAATGTTTTGTCGAGTTAGTGAAGTGAAATGCCACTCTCTTCCCCAAGACGATTATTGATTTTCAGTTAGCGTAAATGGAGACAAATGAAGTGCATATGTCAAGTGACCGAGATTTAAAACTTTTCATGGAAATGAGTGTAGCACAGGGGTTAACGGAACAGATTTCTATCTGCCTTAATGCTCATCTGTCTACCCCTATGGTTGTAGTATGTATGTGTGAGAGAGAAAATGGATTTCGACTGGAATTGAGAAAAGGTTTTTTAAAGGTCGTCCAATCTTGACCAGAGATATCCAAGAGGTGCAATTCTCTCCTGATTTATCTAAAAAAATATATGTATATATATATTTATTTATATGTTGAAACAAATGTTTTGTTTCGAGATTCGACTCTCTCTCTCTCTCTCTCTCTCTCTCTCTCTCTCTCTCTCTCTCTCTCTCTCTCTCTCTCAGATCAGGAATGTACTATGCAAGTAAGCTTATAGACTACCCCTGATGAATCTGTTGAAAACATAAAAAAGCGCCAAAATCTGTGAGCCCGTTGACGGACGATATTAACGGCATCAATGTTTCTTTTTACAGCGTTAACTGAGCATCAAGACTGCTTGAATTTACAGGCGGAGATTTAGGTACGTTGACGGTGCCTCAGTTATTATGACAACTTGAAAGGAACCGCTATACTTTTTGACTTCGTTAGCAAAAACGTTTTGAGGGCAATGTATAGCTTGAAGACCATTGCCAACGTTGAGGGATTATCGATCGTAAAATGCGCGTAGTGTTGTTCTTTTATTGTGGACAGGGCTGAGCCAGCGGCAGTTCATATGACGGCCTTTGACAGGGTTGTTGGAGTCTCGGCTGTCTGATAACGTCGAGAGAGACCTAGATCCTATTATAGTGTTGGTGGCGCCTTAAGTTATTTGACAGAGTTATCAAGCCTCGTGTCTTCCCGGGGTTCACTAAACCATTAGTTCGTCTACGGTATTAAGGGAGCCTGGAGTCCTTTGATGGCGCGTTCAGAACCTTGAGTCCTTAACAGTGCCAACAAAGTCTTCATTCCTTTAACAGCTTTTCGCGTTTTAGACAAAACCTTGAAGTCTTTTTATAGCATTGGCGGACGACACATACAAAATCAAATACCTGCATTTTACTGACAGTTATGTAATGAATGTAAACAGCTTCTGCTTTTGTTATATACATTATTGTGTTAAATTCAAATGTAACCAGTTACTGTTTAATTTATTATATAGCCATACCTGTATTTGTGTGAAGACTGCATGTCAAACTTGCGTGTGCGTGCATGCAGGCGTTTTTATTCGTAATTTCATCTATTAGTTTACTGAATATATAGTTATATAAATATATATATATCTATACTATTATATTATATATATATATATATATGTGTGTACACACACACACACCACACACACACATATATATATATATATATATATATATATATATATATATATATATATATATATATAAGGATTATGATTTATAAAAACTTGAGTGAAATAAGTGAACCGCCACAGAACATCGATTTGTAAATTAATCGAAAATCATTGCATAAGTTGAAGATATTGGGTTCAGTTGAATAAACAATGTTTTCTCTGATGTTTCGTGACATCGGCATCAGAAACTGAAGCAAAGATTCCGCAACAGAAATCCCTAATGAACTGTTTTCCTTGCCAGGTATTTAGTTGTTTAGGCAACTAACTGTTTCCCTAACTCCCAGAACGTTTTCAATTCATCTTTTAAGGGGATATTCTGAGGTAAAATGCAGGAAAGTGTGTAGTCCATTCAATATTCGCGTGTGGCCGTGAGTCTGTGATACAACGCGTATGGGGTAAGAAATTTTTGTTTTAATGATAATTGCGAAGCAAATGGCGGTCACACTGAATTATTTTTAAACAAGAAAATATATACTTGACGAAAAATTAATTTTTTCAACTTGGCCCTTGTTTGCGATAACAAACTGAGACTTTCCAAAGCTGTTGCTGCCAAAGAGCAAACTAGATTCAGTCACAAAATACCCTCTAATTTGAATTGACTCCCTCTTTGGAAGTTGTTTTCACCGAAACGCTTTCAGGTGACGAGTAACTGTGTTATTAAAATTTCAGAATGGCCGTTCCAGAGAAGAGCGATGCACCTTTAAAGAGAGATATTAGCTTTATCTTTCTCCGCCTTTTACGAATTATATTTTGTTGGGAAGAGGAATATTACTTTCATCCGGGTGGAGAGTCAGAGGTGCGTGGAACTCTGATGTTTATTTATTTAGCTTTTTAGTTGCTTATTTTTCCTTTATTATATAAATCCATGATGTTATGTTTTTTTGCTGTATAAAGTTTTCATTTGCAATATGTTTGTTTAAATGTACCGCTTTGACCAGTTTCGAATGGAATTTTATGCTGAGGAGTATATTATTGAACAACTTTTCAAATCTTTTGTTCGTAACAATCGTTTCATATGTTTGTTTTAAGAGAAATTAAAACCTATTGAAATGGTCTTCTGTTCATACTGTCCACTAAAAGTTTATTCATGATTGCCAGAGTAATGTAGTCAGAGGACACCAAGATTGCTAAAAGATTCTCTCTCTCTCTCTCTCTCTCTCTCTCTCTCTCTCTCTCTCTCTCTCTCTCTCTCTCTCTCTCTCTCTCTATGAAGTGATTTTATCACTTACAGTTGTAACAAGAACCCTTAAGGCTATTCTTAAAAGAATGTTAGACCCACTTATGGAACTCTGAGAAAACAAGCATGGACAATTATTTTTGACTTTAGATCGTTTTCACACAGGTTCTTTATGTTTGTTCATATCGTTTTCACACAGGTTCTTTATGTTTGTTCATATCGTTTTCACACAGGTTCTTTATGTTTGTTCATAGTTTTCACAGAGGTTCTTTATGTTTGTTCATATCGTTTTCACACAGTTTTCTTTTGTTTTGTTCATATCGTTTTGTTTTCACAGGGTTCTTTATGTTTGTTCATATCGTTTTCACACAGGTTCTTTATGTTTGTTCATAGTTTTCACAGAGGTTCTTTATGTTTGTTCATATCGTTTTCACACAGGTTCTTTATGTTAGTTCATATCGTTTTCACACAGGTTCTTTATGTTTGTTCATAAGCATCGTTTTGCTGTGCCATTAGTATCGCCAGTGCAATGTGTTAAGTATCGTTTGCATTTATTTCTTCAGTCCATTATTCACAGCGGTTGTGGGCGGAAGCTTGTGAGCGCGCCAGAGGTCGCATACTGTTATGTAACCTCGGATTTGAGGCGCCCAGGAGATACTGGCACCTGTAAATGACATCTTTTTGACTTTTTCATCGTCAGTTTATATGATTACGGTGTGCTATGTTACATTCTTAAATGTGGTGTATATTTACTCATCATTTTTCTATTATTTCTCAACATTTAAGTTTAGAGCTAGGCCAATTAATTTAGTGTAATGACATGAACTTTATTTCGTAAAAGCAGTATGATCTGTGATTTTAATTGTGAGCATTATAGATCTAGTGGATTGTTTTTTATCAGCTGCAGTACTTTTAATGAAACTTGTAGATGTCATATGATGAAAACTGATTACCTAAACACTTACATGCAAGTATAGTCTGACTAACTGATTATCTCAAAGTTTTTTTTGTTTAACCTCCGTACATGGCAGATCTTGTTGCAAACTAATCATCCAATGACAAATAACGCACCCTGTAGGGATAAAACGAAATAAATTGGAATGTAATGGTTGTTAATACTGCCTGCTCTCGCCATTCAGATACAGTGGCAACTCCCCAAAACTTATTTTGCATGGTGAATGACAAGAAAAGCAACCATTAATTCGAAGCCGCTTAGTACGTGTAAAAAAATATGTCAGAGACGTTTTATAATTAATTTCCATGACACTTGAAGTGGGGTCATTTATTCCATGAACTCTCTCCAAATGGGTACGTCAAGTATTTAAAAAAAATCATTATAGCTATATGATATACGTTGCTTTATCGTAGTAAAACAATATTTTAGCCATCAATTCGGTTTCAAGTTAATACTTACTGAAGAGCATTATATGCCTAGTCAATGTTTGTAACACTCATCCCAAATAAGCTTTACTTTAGAAACTTCGAGATTGCCCATGGGGCAATAAGCATTGCCAGCCCCAGTCCCTTGAAACTGTGTAGTACTAGACGACCTCATACATTGTGTTCACGTGTATATATATATATATATATATATATATATATATATATATATATATATATATATAAAATGTACGTACATTTATATTAATTATGGATAACCAATATTCTGTGGTATTATGCTTGGCGATCATAGTGTGATGCGAGAGTTGATGATTCTACCTCAAACCTGTATAAACGGTCTCATAAGCATTATTGCATTTAAAATTTCAGTTTGAGCCCGCACTTGCATGCAAGTAACTGAATAGCCTCCTCTGTGAACGCAGCCTTCAGTGTTTGGTATGAATACACTCTCTCTCTCTCTCTCTCTCTCTCTCCTTTCAGTTGTCACTTGACAGAGCTTCGCAGCTCCTTAGTGGTTTACTTTGCTCATTGCAAAGTCTGTCTCCTCTAAATAGAATTAGGGGACAATGCCTCCAACCCTGTTAAGGCCAAGCCTTTTGACGGGCAGGATGTAATTATCTCGAAGAAAACTATCATATCTGTAATTAATTTAGATGGCAGTGGGAGACGGAATGGGAAGACGGAGGAGGAGAGATGTTCGTCTGGGTTGGATGTAGAGAAGGAAAAACGGAAACCGTAAAGGAGGTAGCTTTTCGGCTAAGAAATTCAAATGCGGGTCCGGTATTTTGTTCTATATATTTCCCACAGACAGCAGCACTCCATTCATTAACTTTCTTTTTAATTGATTTCAATGTGCAGGGAAGGATAGTCTTATGGCGTTTCTGTCATCCATTGTCAGGATGGCTTTTATACTACTTTCCAGTTTTGTTTAAGATAGTAATTTTTGTATACATTACATCAAAGTTAAGTTATCCCATTGAACTAGCTTTTCATTTTGTGAACGTTCCTTCCGTAAAGGTTTAGATTAAATATTATGACTGGAGAAATTAAGTATATTATGACTGAACACAGCTTTCATGACGATGAGTACGGCAGTTGAAAGTTTTACATATTAAGATTCGTACCGACTGTAGATAAACATATTACCGTTATTTTTGTATTTTTTGGAGTTTATTAAAGCCGCTATATCTTTGTCTTCAACTTTGTATTTATTTTTCCGTTACATGGAAGAAAAGTATATTAATATTTTCAAGTTCTTATTCTTTTTCTTTTCAGTTTTCTGTAAAAGAAAACTATTGTGCTGGCTTTGTCAGTCCCTCCGCCATCAGAGGGCTGCAAATTGGTATTTTGATCATCTACCCTCCAATCATCAAACATATCAAATTGCTGCCCTCTAACCTCAGTAGTTTTTATTTTATTAAAGGTTAAATTTAGCCATGGATCGTGCATCTGGCAACGCTTTCCGGAGGCATGGAACGTACCCTCACGCTACCGTATCTGGTGAGCAACTGAAGTGGCGGTCATACTCATAGTCATACACTCATATCACCGTCATATTTATAGAGCTGACGGTTTTATACAGCATTACACGTTGTACAGAAAACTCGAAGACACTTCGGCGCATTTTTACGTGTTATATCATAGAGTGTAATGATTAGATTAATTGGGAGCGCGAATTTGCCTGGTGTTGTAGAATTTTCCTTCCTTATAATATATTATATGAAAACGTTTTAGTTTATCTTTTGATGTCTCTTCGTTAAGACATGTGCATTTTTCTTCTCGAGCTTGACGTGACAGTGGTGGGGCTTAGGAGCTAATTGTGTGTGTGTGTGTCTGTCGGCTTCGTGATTATGTGTATGACAATTTTATAGATATACTAATTACTGTATTTTACAGTGGCTTCAGATTGTTCATATTGTTTCTGGCCTTTTTATTCAGATTTAGAATTCGTGTCCATCCCCCATTTCCAGCCGAAGTATTGGTTTCCTATCTCTTCATTCGACAGTGTGTAGTTGTGTTTATAATAGTAATGATTAATTTAATACTCATCAGTGTTTGCATTTATATTTATAGGGTTACATATCATGCACTCTCTCTCTCTCTCTCTCTCTCTCTCTCTCTCTCTCTCTCAAACATAACATTAGAATGCGGATGTAGAAGGAGAAATTCAACTTTGGTATCACTCAAGAACTTCGTTAATAGTATTATTTGAACGTTCTTTGAGTAGCTTTAAGTTTAAGGCAGCGGTAACTACTTGTGCGGTTGCAGACGAGAAGAGCAGACTAAAAGACGGTTGGACCGAGATCTCATTTCTAGGTTCTTTTCGTTGTGAAGAACGTCGCTTAATTGGTTAGGGCAAGGAGGACTGTACTTTTGAACACGAAAAATATCTTCAACTTTTCCTGGAAAACTAGTGAAGAGTTCTATGTTGTATATAATTAAAGTGCCATTCAGTTGGCTGGATGCTGAATGGTTTGAATATAAGAAGTTTTGAGTGTTCCCCTCAGTGATGACTTGTGTAAAGAAACTGAACATCGCTCGCAGAGAATAGACCGAGCCATCGTTGACTAAGCAAGGAGTGTCTTACTTGGGAACATCGTTTGAGTTCAAAAGAGTGAAAACAGTATGCTACAAATTCTAACGACCTACATATGCTGTACATTTGCTAGTAATTGCGATATTGTCGTGCTAGCAAGCAATATATATTTTATTTCTCTGCTAGATTGATGCAGAATTTGTATTTTATTTTATTTATTTATTTGTTTAATTTCTGCTTGATGCTACATCTTAAGGTCATTATGCTTTTATTTTTTATTCCATGATTTGGCGTGCTTCTTAATGTCCGTGTTTATAAATAAGATAATACATCATGAGTATCATTTTACATATCATGCAGAACATAGTGCATTTGTTTTTAGCATTATGTTTTGCCTAAGGATTTAAGCCTTGCCAATGTACATCAATTTAGAAGGAGTTCTTGTCGGTAAGACTGATGGTCTTGTCTCTCGAGACTTCGCGTTTGTTCTTTTTAATGTTATTCTTTCATGTAGTCTCTGATGCGTCAATAAATCGAGATTTGTGGACGAATTCTTTTTTAGAAAATCTTATTCTCTCCATAGTTGCCTGTCAATTTTTCTTACATAAAGATTTATGTTTCACAACGTAATATTTTGCCTTTTACAGTTTGTAGGTATAAAGTTCCATTTATGTCTATACCTACTTCGTTTTGTATCACAAACATTATTTGTAAGTTTTTTTCCTGTTACTGACTGGCTCATTTAAACAGACTTTTACTTTTTTACGTAATACGGTAAACTTTAATTGTTCCATGATTTTGTTGAAGGCTAACAGCCATAAGATTTGGCCATCACTGAATAATTGTCATAGTCTTTCCAAATCTTTATGTTCCTTTGTTTATTTTTACTAGAAAGAAAATTAAAAACAAAGTAAAACAAGGAAAAGTAAAACTGTGGGTGCCAACCCCGAAGAAACAATAAATCTACCTTCAAGAAAAGTTATGTTTTATATATCAGGGAGACCGGATGTCGGGAGAGAAAGTCGAAGCCTCTGGTTTCCATAATATTACTTTTAGATAGGTTTGGTTTACGCCAAAATTAATCTCTTAGATTAATGTTAAACCGTTATTTGTGTTTAATCATGGGATATGATATTATTTCTATATCGTTTCCTTAGGTATTTGTTGATTTATTTAAAGGTTTATTTTTGATGTTCTTATTTATCATCGATTATATATTTGAATTTTTTTCAAGAGTTTTTTTTTATTATTTTTCGCTTGCTTTCTTTTCTTGTTTCAGTCCGAACACATTTGAGGCTTTACTGAGTAACAAAATGAAATGCACCTGATTCTGAAATTCAAACAGCGGATGTCTTCCGTGGACTGATAGCAAAACATTAGTAATTAGTCTTAAGGTCGTCGTAGTTTTGTCATATTTTTTACAAAATGCTTTGCGCGTAAAATGCTTCGACGATTTATAAATGTCTTCCACTGCATCAGAAAAGCGATGGACATTATCTATAGGAAGAGCACTGGCCGATATTGGTGTTGTTCCCTTCATCGTTGTCTAACGGAAGAAGGCAGGAGTAATGTGTAACTGTGAGGTATCCATCTCTTCCCCTTTGCAAGGTTCTTGTGCTTATGCAAATGAGCGGATTCCGAATGAGTAATCCCCCACCGAACGACTTTATCAACTCCCCAACTTAAATCCTCCCCCGTGTTCACGGAGACTAGAGACGAGCTGCTCCTCTTGGAGGGCATTTAAGGAGCTCTTCATCTTTTGCTGGAGGAACACTACGTCATGTGTTGACTAAC
>NC_087200.1:159131253-159136253 GCF_015104395.2 Macrobrachium nipponense
TATACACTGGTTCAATTGTCCCTTTCACTTTCACACAATCCTTCAGAACCTTTCCCTCATGTAGACATACCATACAAACACTGGTCATTTATTCAGTCATATTAACACTGGCATGCTGCAGAATCTTACTGGTAATCCAATCTGCTCTTGGTGTCTTTTTCTCTTTGGCTTGTCAGCTCCCATCTGTCCTCTCCAACAGTCAGTTCTTTAAATATTTTCAAACTTACAGTAACCCTCTACTAGACTTGTGTCATTCAGCTCTACCTCTTCACTCTTCCCTGTTAAATTAATCTTTGAAATATTCATGTCGACAGAAATGCAGAACTTCCTGTAGAACGGCTTGCTCTCCTGAAGTTCGTACTTTTCCCCTCAGCCCCCTCTATTTATATTAATTGCTTTCGTTCCTCTGTAACGTTCTAATTGGCTACTTTATCCATCCTCATATACTTGTATGTGATCTTCTCTTTGGTATGCAGCTGCATGTCCAATAATTTTAATTTTTCATTCACTAAACCTTTCATTTCCTCTTCCCTCCACTCATGTTTTTACTTCCTCTTCCTACCTACCTAAAGAATTTTACAAATTCATCATTTAGTCCATCCTTCTTCATATTTTATCAGATTCACTTGTTTTAATCAAATTTAAGCAACATTTTTACCCCACTCTGTTCAATAAAAAATTTCCCCGTATCTTAAATTGAGGTTCAATAAAATATGGTCACTAATACCTTCAGTCAATTTTTTTCTCACTGTCACATTTCTTAAAAAGGGCGCGGTAGTGAATTGTTAATCTCAACTCTTTCCGGTTAGAGACAGGTCGCTTAAAGACAAGCTGATATGAAAAACAGCCAGGAAAGATGACCAATGCAATTTGAAGTCGGTGACGCCTTGGAAATCACATGCTTTGGACATGGGGCACCTGTGGTTGCTGGGCGCCCTGCAGGGCGTGTCTGCATGTGTGTTCGTAGCATACGATATATGGCTTTGATGATGAGTAATAAGAATACGAGAGGACACTCTTTGATTACTCGTGACAGGGAGCGGAACACACCTGGAAGAGGTGTTGAGAGATATTGGGAGGTGTTGCAGACCCATCGAATAAGGTAACGTAAAACAGAACTTTGATAAAGTTAACCTTTGAAGTGATAAAAAAATATGTGGGAGAAAGAGAAGTGTAGTGCAGTACACATTCTTTTTGATTAACTCTCATGGGTAAAGTGATGTAATAATCATGGTCTCTTTATTTCAGATGGGTTCAATGTCACCGTATAGAAAAATGGATTCTCTAAGACGTATTTGACTTATTAAAATGGTGTGGTTAGTCGGACATAGTGAGATTACAGGGGGGGTACTCACTATGTCATACTCTTTCAACAACATTCTCTTGCAATCTTAATCTCTCCCATTTCTGGACCATATATACTCACTATTACAACTTTATCCCCAGCCGCTCTCCATCTTATCATTACAATCTTCCAAGTGCCTTTGTAAATTGTACACTTTCAATTGTCTCCCAAGTCTTCCTGTCACTTCAGTTACTACTCCAACCTAGCATTACACCTCTCACCTACCCCAGCCCCAATCTTTGTCTTTCCCTTTCCGGCAAATGCTGCTCTTACAGCTCTGTCTCACCCAGTGCCAGTGCATTCAGCCTTCTCTCCCTAAATAAATCAGAGCTTGTGCATTTCACCTCTTCTAGTACATGATATCGCGCATTCAAAACCACAAAGTATTATTAAATTCCAATTTTTGCAATATCAGTGTAGGTACGGGCTACAAATTCTATTCCCCACCACAATGCGGCTTCCACCCTCGCTGTGCGGCCATGTTGCGGTTTATTTCCTTTTCCCGAAATCCCACAGAAAGTGAAAAGCATGATTGCTATTGGACTCGGAAGAACAGGCACAGCATTACGCTGAAGCAGCCTTATCTTGTTTACACACACACACACACACACACACACACACACACACACACACACACATATATATAATGCAAGTATGTATGTGTATATAAATCAATTTTGTTCCCAAAAACACGCTTTACTATAATATTAACAAATATTCAGCCTCAAAAGGGAGTGACATTAGGTAAGTGATGAGTCCTGTTAGTGGCAGAAGCACTTATAAATTGTATCGTGTATATATATATATATATATATATATATATATATATATATATATATATATAATATATATATATACATACAATACATACACATACACACACACACTCACACACACACACACACACACACACACATATATATATATATATATATATATATATATATATATATATATATATATATATATATAACTGTGTATATAACTCTGTATATTATGTAGTTACAAGTTGCATTGCAACTTATTACCACATTATATGAAGAATGAGTCTTCCAGATTTAAGCTCAGATAGCAAAAAGTTCAAATGTTAGGTGTATTTAAACTAATGCATATTTAATATTCTACGTACATTGCATTTCCTAATGTTTAGTTATGAAATGAGCTTATTTCAACGAGTGCCGTCATGGTAATCTAAAACAAAAAGAGAAAAAATTTATCTCGGTTAATGATTATTTGTTTTTTACTCAAACAAGGGACAGAATATCAGGTCGATGTGAATATCCTTTTTATGCTTCTAGTTGATATTGCCTTTTCCTCATCCTAGAAGTTGCCATTTTTATTTTTTTTTTATTTATGACTTGTTTGCAACTCTGTTTCGTCGCAGTCAGTAATGACTCGAAATACTTCAGGTAATATCGTTTTTCGTTCCTCAAAAGTAATCGAGCAAAATTATATAATTTTGGAGTAAGTGAAAGGATAATTCACATGAAAATTTGTTTCAACTGTTTTCTGTTTTATTTCCTTTTTTGGCGGCCAGAATAACCCATTGCGCAAAGAAGATTCACCTTTTCCAAAAGAAGAACAGGTAAACAGATGTATTCTGTCGTTCTCCTAATATAGAGAAAATTCTGATAATATATGGCTGAGAGAAGTTCCCCAGGAGACCTTTGTGCCGGAACAGTTAACGACGCAAGAATTTTGTAGTAAAAGATAGAATTACGATAATTAATTAATTGAACTAGGAGCCACATTTGTTTTCAAAGGAAAAAGAGCGTTTGCTCGAGGAGCGGATTTTAAGTTTTCCAGAAATTACAACGGGTTAGATTCTGGACTAGAGCAAAAATTCTAAGTTTCAGGTAAACTACCCAAGATATTTATTGATTCCAGTTTGAATAAATGTTTTTAATCTTTATTTATAGGCAATTCTTTTTTCAGTTTTGGATTATGAGTGTGGGTTTGTTTAAAAATGATCAGCTTAATAATGTAAAACTGTTAACGTTTAAGTAGCATTTCATATACAACCTGAGCATCCCAGCGCTGCCCGGGTTAACTCTGAATGGCAACCAATAAGTTCTCTCTCTTTCTCTCCCTCTCTCTCTCTCAACGACCTTCTCTGTTTCTTACCCTCTTTCTTCTCCCTGACTCCCCCTCTACTCTCTCTCTCTCTCTCTCTCTCTGCCCATATCATTTACTGTATACCGAAAATTAGGTGATAAATTCGTAACCTTATTAAATCTACGAGCTGAACCTGCCCCGTTTTGGGGAAGGCCCCCCGCCCCCTTCGGCGCCTTTGGTGCCTTTTGTTGCTTGAAACCCTATTATAAACCATCTTATGGGTCCCCACTATAACCCTGCCAAGTTTCTTGCTCATCGAACCAGCCGTTTGGCCGGGATTGAATACAGACAGACGGACAGACATATCACCCATTATAGTAAGATAGCTTGAACTGTTTTCTTTTGTAGATTTCATTAAAGAATGGCCCCTTTTGGGTAGACGATAACCTCCGTGTAACTGTAGATATTGTCTTCTGAATTTGTTATTAGGTGTGTCCGTCAGTGAAAGAATGATAGACTGATGATAACAGATTGTATGAATTGTACATACAAGTCTGTCTCCACTACGTACAGACATGTCAGATTTCGAGTAATTCGTCCTTTTTGAGAGATGTGTCTATCCGTTCCGATGGCTTTTGAAACACAAACGAGGCAGAAGCCAGTGATTCTCTGATTTTATTCACTATTCCGTTGTAAACCTCCCAGTTCATGCTTGTTCTTAGTTGCTTAACTACTCTCTTGAGAGGAATTCCAGAGGGATATTGTTATGAACGTCAAAGTAGATTTTATAGGAAATGTCCGTGTAATATACAGTATATATATATATATATATAATATACACACACACATATATATATATATATATATATATATATATATATATATATATATGTGTGTGTGTGTGTGTGTGTGTGTGTGGGTGTGGTTTGTAGTGTGTGCGTGTGTGTGTAGAGAAAGAGAGAGGATGAGAAAAGAAATAGAGAGACGAGAGAGAGAGAGAGAGAGAGAGATGCAAGTAAGAGACTCAGGTAGGTATATTAAAAATCCATGTTTCGATTGATTTCTGAAATTAGTCTTAGTATCGCTCCTAAAATCCCGTGCCAATCGTGCGATTAATAAATGGGATTTCGTAATTCGAACGATGGTAGCCACATAAAAAATAGGGAGGAGAATAAAGTATAAAACAAAGAAATGAAACATCTAACCGTTTTGCTAGGTGGTTAAGTGAAGTTTATGGTTTTAGTGGCTCTGGCATTGAGCCGCCCCGACTAAAGATTTGAAGATTATTTCCATTTTGCAGCCTATCCTGTGGAAAATAAAGGTGAATTGTAGCTAATCAACATTACCTTAGTGTCTTTATGTCCCTTGTGTTGAGATTTCAACATATTATTTACAGAATTATAGCATGATACATTCTCTCTCTCTCTCTCTCTCTCTCTCTCTCTCTCTCGTCTCTCTCTCTATATATATATATATATATATATATATATATATATATATATACACACGTATGTATGTATATATTAAATAATTCTCCTGTTAAAACAGGATACATCTTAGGTATAAAAGATCCTTTAAAACATGATTTAAAGGTAAGGAC
>NC_087200.1:159141253-159153753 GCF_015104395.2 Macrobrachium nipponense
GTTGTGTCATAACCCTTGCCTGCAGATGCCACTGCACGTACGAGTGAGTCCATGCTTGCTAAATCATTTTTCGCATGTTTTGAAATTTATTACTATAAGATGTTGTCGGGTATGAAGTGATCTTTTACTTCATAACTAACGAATTAATCCTTTTTTTTATATTTTGCTTCTAAATTACATATAGTTTTCTTCGCTTTGAGGACAAGCCGCGTACATTAGCATGCGGGTTTTTCGCACGTTCTAGATATTTTTTTAAGCTGGGTATCTGCAGTGTCCTTTCATCAATTATTTTTACTGAATACTGTATAACTATTATTATTCAGCTTTAGTTTTTATTGTTTGTTTTGAAAATCATGAGCCTGATTATTTATACGGTCATAAGGTGTGTATCTTACACCGGGTTTAGAAATTTCCACTATTTCAATTGTTGGTAAATGATACATCGGCAGTTATCTAATCAGTATTCATAAAAGTCACAGATATGTTAGCGCACTGATATTACATTTTCTACAGAACAATTATTGCTCGTGTTTGTTTGCTTTGGTATTTTTTACTTTGTTGTGCCGTTAATCATTCGTCCTATTTGCTCACCACTGTTTTTCTCTTCTCTCTCTTCCTAACCTTCTCCGACGCAATATAAGGAAATGAGCAAAACTTTTCGGGACGACTGCCGCCAACGGGCTTCAGTAAACTGGAAACTTACCACTGTTTTGTGTCCCGCACTTGATGATGGCATTCTTATGCATATAATTCTCTCTCTCTCTCTCTTCTCTCTCTCTCTCTCTCTCTCTCTCTCTCTCTCTCTCTCTCTCTCTCTCTCACTCATATATTGCCGCCGTCCAATGGATGATATTACTCTTTCCCAACGTTAAGATTATTTAGCAGCGTTCATATTCTCACTTCTGTTTAGAATCCTTCCCTTCTTTCTCAGTCACATATACCGTAATTTCACCGGTCTGGTAAAGGAGTAAATTCCCCCCGCCTCTCTCTCTCTCTCTCTCTCTCTCTCTCTCTCTCTCTCTCTCTCTCTCTCTCTCTCTCTCTCTCTCTCATTTTTTTGTATTGACTTCATAATTGTCATCTGTGTGTTTTGGAAATATTTCAGAAATTATGACCTATTTTTGTGGATTCAAATTGTTACTGCACACCAATTAGTGCAGATGGAACTGATACTGTTGCCGATGAGATTTGTTCATTCGGGTTATTAAAAATGTTAAAGTTACCTCATGTATTGTTTTATGAGATTCTTACAAGATTTAGAAATGGAAATAATCACTTTGCCCTTGGAAGGAAATATGTATGTATGTATATATATACATACATATATATATATATATATATATATATATATATATATATATATATATATATATATATATATATATATATATATCTATATATATATATATATATAACTTGTTACCAATAATTACGTCATCTTAATAATATAATTATCAGATAGTTTGAGGTAACTGTGATTCTCAAGCCTCTCTCGCCGGTTCTGCGTATGAGGTTGGCAAGTTGGTTAGTAGAGTTGTATTAAGTTTTGAAAAAAATGTAAACTTTCTGAAGTATAAAGGTTGTTTATTTAAGAAACAACTCTGTTGTACGGTAAACTTTGTTCCAAAATATTTATTTTAGTTTTAGTTTCCGCCGAAGGGAATGGTTTAAAGGATTGTCCTGGAGCTCCCAAACTCTGAATATGTTTCTTCTGTAAAGTGAATTAATCTCCAAAGATTTCCTTTTACTGAACGCAATTTGTTTCCACGAAAAGAACGAACTGGGAGATCTGGAGTGTGCTCCTTTGATACTGCGAGTTACCTTAATGCCGACGACGGTTCACGTTTGATGATGATGTCCTTACTTTTCTTTCTCCTACGTTCGTGATTTTTTTTCATTCGGATATGATCTATAAATATATATATATATATATATATATATAATATATATATATCTTTATATATATATATATATATCATGTATGTATGTAAGTATGTATGCATGCATATGTATGGTTATTCCTGTGATGACACTATATATTGAGTTAATTATATACCGGCAGTTAGTCAACAGTGCTAGATCGCTGCCTTTTCTTAATGGGCATTTTATTGTATGTATGTATATGAACATACTGGCTTTTTTATATGTTATATAATATATTATATATATATATATATATATATATATATATATATATATATATCTTTATCTTTCCCACCGTTATCCCTACATTAAAGAGTTGGTTGCCTGATGCGCCTTCTCCACTGCCTTTTATCAAAGGCATCATCCTCCACTAGACCTCTTCTCTCCATATCTTCCTTCACTTTATCTCGTCATTTAATTCTCTGTCTCCCTCTCGATCTTCTTCCTCTAACAGGTTCTTTCCAGGCCCTCTTCACTCCCTCCTCGCCATCCATCCTTAACACATGCCCATACCACCTCAAACGTGACTCTCTTATTACCTCTGTAATTTTTAGTAAGCCTGCCCTTCTTATTTTGTCATTTTCTAATCTCTCAAGCAGCGATATTCCCATAGAAAAAGCATGTATAATATGGTAAAATTTACGAGAGTGTAAAAAGAGGCCCCACAATGGGTTCTAAACATTCATTTACAACTTCTATTGGAAGGTAAGGGAAATATTTTAGATTTTTTTCTTTCACCATGTACATTTGCATATCTTCCTCTTTCCATTGGTGTTTTTTCCGTAAACTGGGCGACCTCAAAGTTTACCCGGACTGAGGAGCTGCATATTGGTTTTTTTACCTGTCCACTAAAGGTGAAGTCAATGATCCACAATACCATTATTTGTTAATCTTCTTGATATGGCATATTTGTGCTGAGAGTGCATGTTACCTTTAGCTCTTTTGAAGTTTGCCCACTATAAATCTTACTACATTCTTTACAAGTAATACTGTATACAATATTGTTTGAATTTGACGGGCTATTCTTAATTTGTCTATTTCTAAAAATATTATTATATTTAAATGCCACGTTAATATCAGCAGTTTTTAAAATGGGTACAGTAAGAATGAAGTTTGGATGAAATGGCACACAGAATATTCTTAAATTCTTTGTTAATACTGGTTGGATTGTAATACGTCGTTTTTGCTTTATTTTTACAAAATTCCAAAAAAATTAGGGTAACATAATGAATCCCCTATTTTATCAATAATTTTGAGCTCATCTTCTAAAAATTCTGGACTACAAATTCTAAGAGGTCCGAGATACATACTGGAAAATGTTGACATCTTAATTTGTTTAGCATGGTTAGACTAAACATAAATATGTGACAAGTTATTCTTGGGTTTCCTATATACTTTAAGACTAGAATTGGTGTTATTTCTAATAACTAAGACATCCAAAAATGGAATACAATTATTTTGTGTACCATCAGGAATATTTACATTTTCTTTTACAATACAAATCAGTCGCCTACATATCTAACCCAAAATGCCTTAGAAAATAAATTTCTTGGCATAAGTCTAGATTAAAAAAATTCCATGTAAATATTTTACAAGAGCGGCGAAGGGGGCTACCCATGGCCATACCAAACATTTGTTCCTAAAAATTATCATTGAAAGTGAATTTACAATTTTTTATATAAAGGGATACCAAATTGATAATGACATTAGTAGGTAATTCTAGATGATACGAGTCCAAATGTTGTGATAAATATTGAAGTAAGTCATCAATAGGAACTTTAGTGAATAAAGATGTTACATCAAAACTGGTGGTTAATTTATCAGCACTGGATAAATCAATATGGGAGAGTCTAGCACAGAAAAATTAACCAGTTTTGATGTAACATCTTTATTCACTAAAGTTCCTATTGATGACTTATTTCAATATTTTTCACAACATTTGGACTCTTATAATCGTTTTACCCTTTTCCAGCCTTTTATCTGGATTGGTGTCCTCACATCGTTGCTAATTAACTGGCTTAATGTTTTTTTAGGAACTCCACAGTTATGGTAGGTACACGTACACTAAGGACTCTTTAGCTTGACAGAATCGAGAGCGCTCTCACTAGAACTACTCTCTGCCCTCATTAGGGGTGTTTAGGCCTTGTTTTTTGCGTGACCGGGTTCTGAACTGTCTTTGAGACAGTTCTTCTTGGGGTTTTTCATATAAGTAGATTTATCCCGTCTGGCTTCAGCGGCAGTGCGCTGCCTTCAAGATGCCATTCAGTGAACATACAATCGTTATGGTGCCCAAGCAAGGATTTCAAGATCGGAACATGAAATGTTTCCCGAATTGTGGAATGTTTCATTAAATGAATGCCGTAAACAAGTGCTACATAAGGAATCGCAGAGTGAATAAAAGTTCTTTAATTTAAATTCACAAGAAAGTGGCATAATCTGCAATGTCGAATGAACAGTAAAGTAAGAAAAATGAAGAAAGGAAAGTGGCTTACGGGCAGGTTGTGTGATGGTGAAAAGTGCATGGGGAAGCACTGCCGCTCATAACTTAATGATTGGATGCACTAAACTCTATGTAACTACCAATACAAACACAGCAAGAAAATCAGTGTTTTAATCATATATTTTAATCATACATATCTCCATACGACCAAAACATTTAATTGTATTTGACGTACAGGCCACGTGTCAACATATTCGAGAGTATGAGAAAAAACTATATTTTATCAATTGCGTTAAATAAGCACATGTTGTAGAATGTAATTATATATATGTGTGTGGGTGTGTGTGTGTGTGTGTGTGTGTGTGTGTGTGTGTGTGCGCGTGTGTGTGTGTGTGAAATTGTAATAGCCACAATGCCCTCTTAACTTCTCAAATTCTTTACTCTTTTTTGGACTTAGCACTACAAAACCTTGAGCTCCAACTTCAAAGATTTTTTTTCCTGTTTTTAAAGAAATCATGATGTCCGGTAGCGGGAAAAGAACCCGCCATACCATAATCACGATGATTTCTTCAAAAGAAAAAAAAATTATTTGAAGTTGGAACTCAAGGCTTTGTAGTGACAAGCGTATCCAAAAAAGAGCAAAGAATTTGAGAAGTTAAGAGGGCATTGTGGCTATTACAATTTCATATGTATCTGGTAAAAACGACCAGTAGATTCTACTTCATATATATATATATATATATATATATACATATACTATATATACATATATATACATATATATATATATATATATATATATATATATATATATGGATGAATGTGTGTACATGTGTGTATGCCACAAACACTTTGAAACACTGAGCAATTTCACCCAAACTTGGTGTACATATGACTTACCATCAGGAAAAGAATATTGTGGGAGTAAGACATCACTGTAACCGAAAATGATAGATATTAGAGTCTAATTTATAGTTTTCAAGGTCATGAGATGAATAGCGCCACTCCCGATGTCCTTTAAGCCTAAGTTCAGGCCCCAGTAGCAAGGTGGGAGGAAGGTATGATATATAAGTGTCTAATCCATAGTTTTTTAGGTTGCTGGGATGAATAAAAACACTCCTATGCTGGGCTATGTAACTGAAGTAACTCTCTTAACAGGAAATGGAGAGAGTAAGAGATAGAGGAAGTGAGGGAGGGGGAAGAGTAGAGGGGCTTTGGGAGGAGAGAGAGATGTCAGTCAGAGGTTTCCCAGGCAGCGACCGGTTGGTCAGCTAGTATATATATATAATATATATATATATATATATATATATATATAGTATATATATATTCATATAAATTATCTGACCCAGGTTAGTTTTGTTCCCTTCCGAAGGCTAACATGTAGTCCTCGGCAGGACCACACTACCATAAGCTTTGCAGAGAACAAGAACAACAGTCTAGAGTTGCCTTGCTAGAGAAAGTTTAATCTAGTTATATGTTAAAATATTATACACTTAACATTGCTGAGAGGATATTGCCGCCAGGTTGGTATTTTAGGCCTTACTTCATGATAAATATAAATGGTTCTATCTAATATTTTGAGCATTAGTTAATAAATTTCGTTCTGTTTAACACTTTGGACATCAGGTAAGCAAAACACTGTTTTGAGGTAGTCAAGCTGCCTCTTTTAGCTGATGAATTAATTACACAGTTGGGACAGTCACCCTAATAGGAAAAGTTGACTGTTTTCTGTAAAAAAAATGTTTAATTTCTGTGTATCTAAACTTCCTCATCTTTACTGATTTTTCTCTTAGTTTCCAAGTAATCAAAGAATATTTGTCAACAACATTTAATGTTTGCTTTCAAGTGGTCTGATTCCCCAGTCTTATTCCTGAAAGGCAAACTTTAATATATATTCACATATATCAGTGCCTTTGCTACTGGCGATGTACATTGATGCACGTAATACAACTTGTCTCCTTTGTTGTCAAATAATACGTACAAATGACCTCGTCCTCGAAATATACTGGGGGAGGTTCCAGTTATGTCCACAAATTACTTTTGATTGAGGATTTTTAAATCAATCTAAGAGTGCCTCTTCACGGCAGTAACAGTTGTCATGAATTCACGTCGGTAGCTTTAACGCTCATATAACACAAACGGGTTTAAAACAAGCCAGCGACTTTCAGTTTGAGAACGGGGGCTTACAAATGCAGAACTAGTTTTGGGTACCATTGTGATGTGGACCTGTTGGTAGCAGGATTTAGTAGAAGGATGGTACAAAAGCACGGTAGCCAGAGCTACGGAAGTAAGATGTCGGGTCCTTTTTGCCCACTGGCATCTTGAAGATTGAACCTTGCAACAGTAAGGTTTGAAACTGTTTTAGAAATGTGAGCAGATTTGCACCGGACCGAGGTCCATACATATTATCTCTGACCTTGCCACATAAAAGGCTTAGGTCTGTAGCATATTTTTTCTGTGATGTTGAAGCCCCCTCTATCTTACAAAAATAATCCCTCGCTAACCATACCGACGCTGAGATAGAAATGATATATGTTGTCCTTTATTCTCTTTCATTATTATTTCGTTATGCATTAATAAAGTACCATGTTAACAATTTCTTGACATTATACGCTTCGTCCTTTTCTGTTTCATCAAACTCCGTTAAGTTCTCTCTATCATCGTTGTCACTCGAGGTCCCCCTCCTACACAGACGCGTACGTTCGTTGGTATGTGGTATTTCATCAGCAGGCCCCAACCCTTGGGAAACTCATTGTTTTCTTCAAAAGTTTTCCGAAATATGCATATTTCGCCCAACTCCTCCCCCTCTGCTAACCAACTTTTCTGATTTTATTAGAGTTCTGAGAAGACTCGTCTTTTTATATTGTGTTCCTGTGATGTATGCATGTTTGTTTTGCACCCACGCTAGAATGATGGGAATTTAAAGGCACGTACATAAATCTTATTATTGTATTTCACTTGTAAATTTGAGGTTATATATACATACATACATACACAGTATTATATATATATATATATATATATATATATATATATATATATATACACATATATATTAGTATATAAATATGTGTGTTGTGTGTATTATGTATGTACGTAAAATCAAGTCTACCTATGTAAACGCGACGCACTGGCACATTCATGGTGATTATTAGGAATCTTATTAATTTACTTTTATAATTCATTGTGCGCTGTCATTCCAAATGGAAAGCGTAATCTGTCCTGGAGAATAATTCCCACTATTCTTCCATTTGTACGTTCCTAGGAAAATTGTGCGGAAGCGCCCATGCTCTCTTTTGTGCTTTTGATGGCGTATTTGCGTGCAAGAAGAGGAGAATTACATGTAACATTTGCAGATTATTGTCCGAAGAATAGAATGCCCACGAGAAGACAGTACTTGCTGGTCTCTCTCTCTCTCTCTCTCTCTCTCTCTCTCTCAATATTGCTGTTTCTTTAACTACGTCAAACAGTATCTATAACATAACTTATATTAATGAAAATATCATTTTGTAATTCAAAAGTATTCGAATGGTTAACTTCCTCATAACGAAGAATGAAGTGAGTAACGTAAATCCTGTGTTTATAAACAAAAAGGTTAAAATCAGACAACCTAATTTAGTCACATGATTGTGATTATTCATTTAGTTTCCTCAAGTCCAATGCTATATTTCATTCAGCGCTGAGCGGCGCATTTTATATAAATAGTATTCAGATTTACTAAAAGCCATTTATGATTTGCCCTTGTAACCTAGTAGCTATATTTGAACGTTCACCTCTGGACTTAGTAAAAGGCTAATGGCACTGTGATGCATAAAATAACCTGGCCAAATTCGGGCTAAATTTTAATTCACATAGTGACCTCACAAACTGCAGTGAAGCATACAGTAACTCCATTTATTTGCTAGGTGACGAGTAGTGTAACGTACTTGTTTACTTGGTGATGACAAAGATGTTTACTCGTTGCACATGAGATAAAGTTCACGTAGTGATGATCTAAATAATTCTGGATTTTTTGGTATTATTGAGGAATGATTTGCTGAATTCGCAAGGTTCTTAAAATGACTTGTTAGGTCGTTCAGTGACGTCCAGAGGATCCTGTTGATTCTTTCATACGATTGGTAACGCCACTTGAATGTTTCCTTTGTTCTGAAACTGGTCGCTTTTTCCAGAATTCATTGCATAGGAGTTACTTTTGATTGATTAATTAATTCTTGCAGACGGCGGTTATTACCAAATTCAGTGTCTGATAGTCCTGGGTATTTGATGGGAAACACTCCAGCTCTAGGGAAGTATAAATTCTGTGCAGCTCTGCATTGTCGACCATTTCATCTATACTCGGAAAGGGACATGGAGAAACGATTCGTGGTCTCTGAATAATCTATGGTACGCATTTTACGATTTTCTTCAGTTATAACTAGGGTTTACCAGGTTCAGTGATCTTTCTTCGAGTAGTCTTACCACGTCTGAACTTACAGGCTTTTTAGCAAATGAAGAATGACTCCTTGACTTCACAGCAGTCATTTTGTAATCACTACCGAGATTTGAAATAATGATGCTGGTCGTATTGCCAGGATAAAACATCGTAAGTAATGTCTTTTTTCTATGCAAATTGAATTACAGTAGTAGAATACGATTTGAGGAGATTTTTCGCTAAGAGTAATGCCACAACATTGGTCTACCAAGTTCAAATTAACCTTAAAAACTCCTATACATTTAATGAGAGAGAGATAGATGCAATTGATGTCTGGCATTTCAAAAGTTTCACTTACCATTTATCGATAAAACTTCAGCATACCATTTCCTGTATCAGCTAATACTGTGGTGGAAATTTCACTAAGTGTAACATTTATCATAGCCTCTTTAACTTAGGTGAAACGGCCGTAAAAAATTACTTTATTGATTGCTGCATATATATATATATATATATATATATATATATATATATATATATATATATATATATATATATATATAATTTGTAGAACAAATTCGTCCATAAAAGCTCCAATTCTACAGCCGGTACGCGTAATAATAGGCCTTTCCACAAGAGCGGGCCCGATCAGCGTGCTCCGGGGTTGACAGGCAAATTCTGGCGGACTTACCCGTGAATGTTGTCCACACGGGTGAGGCGATGGAGAGGTGGGCGTGCCCGACGATGCCAGTAGTCAGTAGTGTGTTCAGTGCGGAACGATAAACATGGTGCCTACCGCAAAGAAGAAGATATTGTGTAGCATGATAATTGCTTTGTGTGTGATGAAAAAGAAGAAAAGAAGAGAATATGGTGCAAAGAATGACTCAGTAAAAGAAATGTATATGGTTAACGTACGTCTGCCAGGGTCGAAGCTCAAGCCATCGGGCACCACCATGGTGATTTTGCTACAAGACCCATCGGGCAATTTGACGGTTTGCCCGTCAAGTGTGCCCGTTAGAGGGGAGGTCCGCCGGTCAGGCCCGGTCGTGTGGACAGGCCTTTCGTCACCGACTCACCATCAGGGGCTCTGACAAATGCCGCGTTTTAACATCTGCCTTGGTATGAGATTCCATTTTTATTACCTGTAGTTGCAACTATGTGTTCTTCAGATGATCCTTGGCCGCATTGGTAGATTAGTATGAGAGATTTTTTAGCCGTTTTGAAATTGGTCATAAGATGTGTCCAACCTTAGAGCGACTTGTCTTCAACCAGTCGTTGTCTACGTCCCTTTTCACTTCAGCTCTAACCGACTGGAGTTTCAGTCTTTTGCTAGTATTTTAATGCGGGCAGGTATTGGTCCAATTATTCACTAAGTAGATTTATAATGAGATCTAGACCATTGTGCAGTATACAGTGCTTATAATATAGTTTGTCTACATAGATTATACCAACCTATACATTTGTTAGCAGCACTTTCCCCAGAATCGCCCCAAGTGCATCGAGAAGGTGATATCAAACATATGAAAGATCTTCTGTATATAAATACATCTAAAGTAACTACTCTTTTAGTTAAAAAACATGACCATTCTTCTGAGAAACTTTCCATCTATCCAGCATTAAACTATATTATATTATTATGTCTATACTTTGTCAATGTCCTTTTAAAATATATTTTGAATTATTCTTAAAGTGGGATTTCATTGCATAAGCATGACGATGACGACATAAGACATGAGATTTATCAGCCCTGTTATGTGTGATTTCCCCTATTCAGAACCTCCGCATTTCTTTCTATGTTGCTAGAGTATCCTAAGAGTTTTCCTCAAGAAGCATCAGAGATTGCTGTGTGCTAGGGCGCATACTTGAGCCATCACTCATCATCATAAAGCAAGCAGGAAACGACACATGCATTGTAATTACGGAACTTTGCTTTTATACGTAGCTTTCAGTTGAACGTAACTCTTCGTTCATGAGACCATAAATTCCTGACTTTGGGTAGATATTTCTTCAAACTAAAGGAAGATGAGGGTAGAAAGTCTTTGGTAAAAATCTATTACCTGATCCACTCTCCTCTGAATAAATTATAACCAAAAGTATGTTTTATTACTGTAAAATCAATCATTTTTACCTTGGTCTGAAACTTTTAGATATTCAACAATACCTTTTCCATTCTGTCACAGTTTAGTCAGAAGCTTTCACTTTGTACAGCCAGGAGTATTTATTACTATATTTTCGTATAATTGTGTAAAGGACGTCTGCAGTAGAGCCTGCAGATCAAAGCGGTGTTGACTCAGGAGGCATGCGTTGTTAAAGTGGTTGTAGTCTTCTTAAGATTTAAAGCGTAGCAAAAATTTGACAGTTATGTTAAGTAAGTGGATGCATTTGTAATGACAGAAATAAATTTTAGACCATTAATTCTTTAGGGCCGAGCAAATTAGACTTTATAAGAACTATTGAGCAGATTTTAATAATCACAACATTCCAAAAGTGATCCCCTCGAAAACCATAAAAACTTCAGCTGGCAATTCATAATTTCCACGGGATTTATTATTAAAAAATTTCGTAGATTCAGTCATCTAAAGTAAGCGTGATTATTGAGTTTGTACATATTATTTCTTTATGAAACTGCTGTTGCAAAATTTGCAAAATGAAAGTTAGAATCCTATCATAGAGCTTCTCAAACGAGAATGGGGCCCGTGTTTGAGTTGTTAAACATCCAGAAAAGTACTCGGGAGAACACAATTGGAGCCCCTCAGTGCGAGTCTAAAAGCCGTGTCGAGTCCATAACATCTATTATACATAGGCTGAAAGAGAGGAAGATTTTGCGTCTGTTATCTGTTATTCATAGTTACCTAGGCAGAACTGAATGGAAGATTTCCTGCCTGGTCTCTCCTATATAGAGTTACTCGGAGAGACAAAGACACCCCTCACGTGGGTGAGAGATAGAGGGCGCGGGAGGAAATATGCCTCTTACTCATAAAGAAAATCGGTTTTGGACCACAATGTATGTTTTACATTGTGGTCCAACTTTCATATTAGAGAGGAACGTTTTTCATCCGTCATTTACTGAAATAATTAAGATATGCCTACGTCGAGAGAGAGAGAGAGAGAGAGAGAGAGAGAGAGAGAGAGAGAGAGAGAAAATCATCACGACTGATGCTTATCGGGAGCCTGGCATGCAGTCTTTAGTGAGAATAACGGTAGTGCCCATGTATGTGGGTTTGAGGTGCAATACGTTACCGTTGACATCGTCCAATGCGGTATCAATGTGAAAGAGCTTCAGAGGTATGGAACGTTTCAGTGAAGTGTATTTACGCGTTAAGGGAAGTTGAAGTATGTTCTCTCTCGTCCAATGTTATTTATTTGGTTGCGATGCTTATGAACTTTTTCTTTCTTCGAGAGCTGAACAGTTTATTCCTGTTCCTGTCTCTTTGCTCAGTTATTAACGTTCTGATAGAACTTCACCGGACTGTTTATTTTACTTCGAAATGAACGTTCTTCCCTCGCTCTCACATAATTGAACATCAGTCTCACTCGTCATATATATATAATATTATATCTACTACTATATTATATATATATATATATCTATATATATATAGACATATATATCTATATATATAGATATATATATATATATATATATATATATATATATATATATATTAATCTATATATGATATATATATATAATATATATAAATATATATATATTTATAAAAC